>NC_056741.1:1774079734-1774349734 GCF_019279795.1 Protopterus annectens | reverse complement strand
TGTGTATGATAATGTTTAAAACTCTACATCCTTTGGCTTTGCAGCCCTCCATGTGGGGGTCTAACAGTATGGTGGTATGAGTAACCTGGCAAGGTTAGTGTGCTCTCCACAGCTGTAAACCAGGTGTCAGTGACTGCACAAATGTCAGCATCCGCCAGGGCAAGGTACGATTGCAATGACATTAGTTTCATGCTAAGACTCCTAGCTCCTGTTAGAGCAAGACATCTGGACAAAGGTACACATCAATAGTAGGCAAAGGCCGATAAAAAGTGACACTTTATAAATCTAGCTGTAACACACTTAGTTGCTAGCAAAGACGGTTTCGCATTCACAGGAATACTCCACAGGATATGATATCTGACATTCAAATGTATGCTATTATGTTATGACTTCAGTCTTTACTGGGTTGCCAGTGCTTTGCCAGACAATACACAACTTTATGAGGCATTAACTACTAATATGAGGCAAACCTGTGGTCAGTCTGCAAAACACTGGACAGTTGAAAGGTAAGAGCTCAGTATATAACATACAGTTCAACACACACTACTGTGCCAGTTGTTTATTATGCACATACTCTATATAGGTCTCTTACATTTGTAAGACAAGCATATGTATCATAGTAGCATTCACAGGTGACATATGAATATATACAACATCCCAGGTAGCTGGCCTAGCAGTGTTACAGTCAGTACTGGACAACAGACATTCCAGTAGTAGTCATATATGAGTTGACCTTTGCTGGGGTGACTCAAGGACCAGAGCTGTGATCTATGTCACTGCAGACAGAGCAAGCAGGAATGGCCATAGGTGCTGGACAGCAACATGTGAGTCCAGCAAGCCTTGTTTTGACCTATTGTTTAACATCCTATTTCACATTATTGCATCCCCCCTTTTGCATTCCACAACATGCTGAATTGATTGACATACCTGTTATAGTGCTGAAGAGTTTCCTCAGAATAATGCAAATGTTTACGTTTGTGTAGTCACAGTCTGTCTTTGTATAGGCAGGTTCAGACCTGTTTTGCATAGGCAGCAGCTTGCCTTTTGCAGGTAATGTTCATGAGCAGGTGATGGCCTGTGCACCAATTGGTGTCTCCCACTTGCTACTTGCATCCAGAGCAGCTGTGCTGTCTTTCCATTCGCCAATGCCATAGCAACACAGTGCTATAATTAAGTCCGTCATGTGGGCCTAGCCAGTTTTCCTTGCCTGTGAAGAGGACATTTTGGAGGTGTGGAGGCTACAGCTTCATAGAAGGTAGGTGGAAATACCTCTTAGAACAAGAAATGTGGAGACAGCCCACCAAAATGGGGGCGAAGTTCCAGAATTAGGTACAGATTGTAAGTATTGTTGTTATACACATAGAAGATTGCTAGATTAATAGGGTTTGTCTGGACATGCATTTTCTGCGTGACTTGATGTCTGACAGTTATATGTCTACGACATACCTCTCAACTGTCCAGATGTCCGCAGAATGCCTAGAGGTTTGCCTCTTATGTTTGGTCTGTTCCTCAGACAATTTCTGGTTTTGAGAAATCAGTATGATAATGTAAGGATTGAAATCAGTAAATGTTGACATCGATTTGTGTTTCAGACATCATATCCTTCTGAGATGTTATGTTGCAACAAACCCTGTAACACCAGCAACTGCTTCAGTTTGTAACACCATTATGTGAGATATGTCCCTCTTTTTGGCCTCCTGTCCCCCAAGTATGACAGGCTTTGTCCAGATGTCTTGGAGTAAGAGGGTCAGAGGCATGGTATATCATTATTTAGTGGCTTTACTCCTGATATAATTCCAGTGACTTAGCAGACTCCCAGAAGTGGTTTGAAGCAGTTGCCATAAATATGGTCCCACACCCTGGACATTCTGTAGAAATCTCTACAGTTGAGAGTTATGTATGTCTGGCCACTGTTAGCAGACTGTCAAGATTGTGTAGCAGTGTAGTGTGTAAATGTTTGTTGGGCTGAGTAAGGTGAGTGGCAGATATGAGTGTCACAAATCCTTTTCTATCTGACTGTGCATGCTGCTGCAGTTGCTGGTGGTCTATCAGGTGTATATGTTTGTAGGGGCAGACTGAGAAATGTACTGTTACACCTCAGGATTCCTAGCAGTCTGCGACTGGGGTAGTATATTTTGGTGTAGTGTGTGACTGGCAATCAGGATATGTTTGATCAAGCAGTCATTATACTCTAGAGTTCATTTGGGGTACTGGTATGTTGCTGTGAGATTGGTGCAAATGGCTGATTTGGGGTAGTGTCGTATTGGTCTGACTGTAGTTCAAAAGGTGCTGGGAAAAATGGTTGGCAGCTCTCAGTGTTTTTTCCCTTCTGTTACATGCTGCAGACATATCTCTCCACTGTCCAGATTTCTTTACACTGTCCACATGCATGGCTCATATTTTTGGTATGTTCCCCATAACGTTGTGGGTTTCTGACAAATCACTGGGATGATGTGGGCATTGACATCAGTAAATGATGACAATCATTTGTGTTTCAGATCTGAAATCTATTAGAACATACATGTTAAAACAGACCACAATACTCTAGCAAACTTCTACGCTTATAACAGCCATATTTCAAATATGTCACTATTGTTTGCCCTTCATCCCCCCACTTTGTCATGCTTAAGAGTACTAATTAAACAGGTTTTTACCTAATATTGCATGACAATACTGCATTTGCTACTTTCACAGCTCATGTGGAGTAGTGGTAGCTGCTGTGACTGGTGTGCACAGGGTCCTGGATTTAAGGCTTGGCAGGGATGTGTATTTTTTCCTTACATTAAATGACTGTGGTGCATGATATGTTTGTAAAAGCATCAAAAATTCCCCCTGCTCAGATGGTGTACAGGTACTTTGCTGAGATTTTAATGCACAGGATCCTGTGTTCAAAACTAGGTAATGATGACATTTTTTCATTAATGCTAAATGACCATAATGCATGACATGTTTGTAAAAGCATTGCGAAGCCTCACAGCTCAGATGGTACAGTGTCCTTGGTTTGAGACTCGGCAGTGCTGATTATTATTTTGCTGGGCAGAACAAGGGCAGATGGAGACAGAGTGATTAAAGCAAATTTAAGCAGTTTTAAGTGGGTTTGTGTGGTTTTGTGCAAAGCTAAGTGATGCTAACAGACGGTTAAGTCCTCTTAGCTTCACTTTGCGGCACTTATTCCCACTTACAGCCACGCTAACTTTAAATAAAGAAAAGAAAAAAAGGGTGATAGGAAAGTGATGAAATGGGGGCAAGCAAGGGTAAAACATTAGGAAAAGCAGCTGGGGATGTGCAGGATGGTTGTAGGGAAGGACCATAGCAATACATTTCTATTGCAGCAACAGCTGTGACTAATGTGGAAAATTTGGAATTTACAGCCTCACACCTGACAGGGAGGGGTGTTGGCAACATAAATTTGTACAGTAATTTGAGTGTTGATTGATTTATATCACTGGACATGGAGGGGAAATGTAGAGCTATGTATGAGGCAATGATTTTTTGTGGGACAGATGCCATTTTTTTTGTAAGGTGAGAGTGAGATGTTGGGGAAGGGCTGTAGGTATGCTTGGGGAGGTAGGTTGGGTAGGTTAGGTTGCATTTATAGACAGACAAGACACACAAGACAGCAGACAGGGTTGGTATATGACACATGAGGGGAGTAAATACCTTAGACAGGGAGGGTGCTTGGGAATTAGAGGCCCATGATCCCCCAAATGGATACAGTAGAACTGAGGTCTCCATCCATGGGCAGTCACCACTGTACCTTCATGGCCCCGAAGGTGGCTATGCTGGGGGCTGGACAACAGGGGCAGCCTGCCCCTCCTGGTGCACCAGGCAGCCCTCCATCTGGTGCAGCTGTCCATCCAACTCAGAGCGGATGATGCTGAGCACCATACCCCGGAACATGTTGAGAGTGATGGGCTTCTCCTCGCTCCCATGCCCAGGGGGGAGAGGCCCCATCCCCTGAGGCAATTCCACCCAAAGGTGGTGCAGGACCAGTGGAGGAGGATGTTCCAGGTTGGGTCCCAGATGTGCTGGGGCCTAGTGCCACAGCCAGATGAGGCAGGACAGGCGGATCTGGCGGGATCGGCCTTCCCAAACATGCTATATTGTTGTGGTTTTCAAAGATATATTGGTTAGTCATGAACAAAAATTTCAAAATTAGTTATAACAGCATGCATGGGTGTTCCACTTCACCCAAACCAACAGATATGAAACAGTTGCATAGCAAACAGAACACATGCATAAATGGAACAACAGTGAGCATTTGAACAGCATGCAAGTTTCATTGACTGCAAGTTTCATTGACGGTAACAGGCCACTAGTAATGGTATTTGAACAAGATATATTAATATGCAACCAATTAAATATATGAACAATAGGACACATGTCCCAACAATAAGTTTTGATAACATACCAGTAGTATATGAATAATAATTATTGATGCAGATGAGGGGTGGGTGGAGAGCAAACAGTCCATTAACAACTTTATAGGCTTCTATTTTTCACAACAGTACTGCTCAATACTCTACAGGTCTGCCCTCACTTCACATCTACCTATGGCCCATAGCTTCTGTAGCACATACATACCTGTTAGACTGTCAACCTGTAATGGTATGGGGCAGACTGGGAGAACTATGGCTACATTACTGGAGGGGGCTTGTACATGCCAGGGTTACATACTTTACAGAGAAGGAGCACACTGCACTGATGTTGTGTGAGTCTGTTACTGGCATACTTCACCAGTATTCCTATCTGTATCCAAGGTGGTTGGCAGCAAAGACCATTAGCCATGACAGTGTGAAACTTGAGAGACATGTATCGGGAAGGGTGCATGGTGTATGTACCTATCCTGCTGTCATTTGCAGGGATGGGGTTGGACAGTGGGACTATATTATTATAGGTTCATAGGTTCATACTAGGCTATCTGCCCTAGGGCATTTATAAGCCTAGCCAGAGTGTGTTTGGCTTTTGCCACCCATTTTAAATTAATTTTGCTATGCCCTTTTTCGAGGTTAGTATACTGTGCCTCTGTCTAACAGTGACACAGAAGTGATACCTGGGGTAAACCTAGGATCTCCCATCCACTCATCAAGATTCCTCTTGAAGAGAGTCAATGAGGGACTCTGCCTAACCTGGACTGGGATTTTATTCCAGAGTGAAGGGAGCCTCTGGGTTATGAATCTGTCCCTCCAGCATGTCCTATTTATTTCAGTGCTGAGGTTCAAGTCTCTCGAGCGCATAGCTCGATGGGATTTGGATTTTCTGAGGTGCAGCATGTCCATTATTTCCGGGTTGGACATGGCTTTATACATCAGGCACAGATTGCCTCTGAGCAGCGTATGCCACTGAGTAGAGCTGGAGTTTCTTTAACCGGGCACTATATGGCATCTATTTGAGCCCTTTGATCCTCTTGGTGAGGTACTTTTGGGGTCTTTCCAGTTGCTGCAGGTGTCTGGTAAGGTACATCCCAAAAGGGGCATTTTACTCAATTATGGGCCTGATGAGGGATGCGTAAAGAGGCATGATGACCTCCCCTGATCTAGATGTGAATCCCTTCATGATTAGGTGGGCTATATAAAATGTTTTTCTAACTACTTTGGCCACGTGGTTGTCAAATCAGAGATTGCTATCAACTTGGGTCCCCAGGTCCCTAATTACTTCTTCTGTACTTAATGGATTACCACCTATGTGGTAATTTGTGGGCACTTTGTTTTTGCCAAAGGGGATGACTATACACTTTTTGGCGTTTAGCTTGAGGCCATGGCTCTGGCACCAGTTGTCTGTTTCTATGAGGCCATTTTGGAGGATGCTTGTGTCAGCTGGCGTGTCGATTATGGCGCCCAGTTTGCAGTCATCTGCAAACTTGGTCAGCCACAGTCCTTCCGTGTTGGCCTGTACCTCCGAGAAATATATACCGAACAAGAGAGGTCCCAGGACTGAGCCTTGTGGGAAGCCACTTGTAACTGGTTTGGAGTCTGACATGGCTCCAGCAATTCTAACCATGTGGGTTCTGTCCTTGAGCCAGTTTGCAACCCATCTAGTGACATAGGGGGTTATATTTAAGCTGGTGAGCTTATCTATAATGCCCGAGTGGGGTATTTTATCAAAGGCTTTTGCGAGGTTCAGGTAGGCTGTGTGGACCACCTTCCCCTCATCAATGGCCTTGGTGACTGTTTCAAAGAAATCAACCAGGTTTAAGAGGCAGGATCTGCCCTTAACAAAGCCGAACTGGGTAGGATCCAGTGTCTGTAGGTCCCCAATATCTTTATTTATGAGGTCCATGATGATCCTTTCCATAGCTTTGCAGACCAAGCTAGTCAGGCTTATGTGGCAATAGTTTCCAGGATCCGTTGAGGTACCACCTTTGTGGAGAGGGACCACTGTTGCTGTACGCCACTCTTTGGGTACATATCCTGTAGTAAGGCTGAGATTGAACAGTAGTTTTATGTTTGGGTTTAGCTCTTCTTGGAGTTCATGTAGGATGCAGCCCGGGACACCGTCTGGTCCCATTGATGCTGTGTTTTTAGCTTTGGAGAGGGCAGCTCTTACCTGAGCATCTGAGATGTCAGGGGAGCAGCACTCTGCTGGGATAGAGATTTGCCCTTTTGGTGGGGAGGGGGAGTTTGCGCTGAACCTGTCAGCTAGGATGTTGGCAATGTCTGTGGGTTCGGTGTATTTTTTGTCATTTTGGACTAATTCTGAGCATATCTGGGAATTCCCACCCAGGTTCCTAACATAACTAAAGAAAACCTTGTGATTATCCTTAGTGTCCTGTGCAATTTTTCTCTCGAAGCTGGCCTTAGACGATTTTATGAGTGCCCGTAGTTTTTTGCTAATACTGATCAGAGATGCCTTCCCTTTTTGGGATTTTGCTCTATCATGTAGTAGCTTCCTCCTTCTATTGTATAGTTTGTTTATGGCTGGGGTCCACCAGAGAGGACGTCTGCCTTTGGAGGACAGGGACTTGGTTTTATTTGGGATTGCATGATCCATGCATTCCTGAAGGTGTTCATAGAATGGGTTTATAAAGGATTCTGTGGTCTGGGCCATATTTTCTACAGGCCCTTGGGCTTTGAAGGATTCCACCTCAGTTTTGAGGAGTGTGAAATTTGCATTAGAGAAGTTTTTCACTGTGGTTTTCAGGGCAGGGGGTGGAGTCGGGATGTGAATATCCAGTGAGATTAGTTTATGGTCTGATCTTACCAATGAGGGATACACTTCTGGTCTGGAGCATAGAGTCCCCATGTTGGTGATGATCAGGTCCAGTATGTTTTCCCCTCTTGTGGGAGTGGTAACAAGTTGTTCCATAGCATTTGAGTTTATAAATTCTAGGAAACTTTGGGCTAGGGTGTTGGAGCTAGAGTAATGCTCCCAGTCTATGTTTGGGTAGTTGAAGTCACCCAATATAATGGTGTTTGGAGAGACCTTCATATTTTCCAGTGTTCTCAGGAAGGCCGAGTGGGGTTCCTGGGTTTGGGAGGGTGGTCTGTAGCAGGCTATAAACTGGAAGGCAGTTTTACCCACTGTTAGTTGCACATGGATAGTCTCTGATACATCGTGCTGTGCCACCAACCTGGAGGTGTGGGTATCTTTGACGAATATTGATACTCCCCCTCCTTTTGTGGTTCAGTCCAAGTTTTGGGGCCGAAAAGCATGGTATGAGGTATAACCTGGTAGTGCTGGGGTGCTCTTGGTAGTCTTGAACCAGGTTTCTGTTACTGCACAGATATCGATGTTCTCCATGCTAAGGAGAGTTTCGAGTGCATGCATCTTGAGGTTTAGACTTCTGGCGTTGCGTAGCATTACTCTTAGTTTCTTATCCCTTGTGATACCTATGGAGGTGGGTTTGTCTTTTGAGCCTTGCCTAAAAAAGGCACTATGGGGGTAGTAAGAGCCTTTGCCAATATCCGAAAGCCCAGGGGTGACAGGTGCAAGCCGTCCCTAGCGAAGCATCGTGGCTTGCCGAGCATGTCATCCCAGGCTGACAGGCATTGTATCCCCTTTGAATGACACCAATACTTAACTCATCCCAGGCTGACAGGCATTGTATCCCCTTTGAATGACACCAATACTTAAGCCAATTGTTGAAATTGATCATCTTGTCTTCATATTGTGGCATCATTTTTGGTGAGGGTAAGATGCTACTCAAGGTCAGGGTCATACTGGCCTGGGCTACATGCTCAGAGAGCTCCTCTATGTCTCTTTTCATTCCAGGGAGGTACGTCTCAGGTCATTCACATCAGCATGGACAATGACTGAGTCATATTTGTACTTGACTTGGAGTGACCTGAGTGCTTGTGTTATGTGCTGGATCCTAGCGCCCGACAGGCAGCTCACCGTGAACTTCTCCTTGTTCAGCCTGGTGAGCGGGACGTCAGTGTGCCTGACGATAGAGTCACCTATTACAAGTGTATCAGGTGTGTTGTTTAGCCTTAAGGGCTGTGACTGTTTGGCACACTGGCTTTGTGAGCTATGTGTTGCACGTGTTTTGTTTTGGGGTAGTGGTTGCTTGGGTGTCTGCTTTGGAGGTCTCTGCTGCTTAGGCAGATTTTTATTTAGATCCTCCGAGTATGTTTTTGTGTGTTTATGTGTTTGGTTTGCTGTCGTGGTAGGTCTATGTGAGACTGGAATTGTAGTGAGTGTGGTTTCCTTCTCCTCCTGACTGGTTTTGCCAGTACTGAGTTGAGAGAGCTTAGCCTCCAATATGGCTATATGGCTGCATCTCTCACAGGTGTTGGAATTTGTTGGGAGGAGGAGAGGGTTGTCTGTGTACATGAGGCAGTTGTAACATTGCCTCAAGATTCCCAGATTCACCAGCTGGACCAGAGAGGAGATTGACAACTGACCTTTGGACATGCTAGAATAGTATTGGGAATTCCTTTATAATTGAAAAAAAAGGGCTAATGGGGAACAAGGTACTCAAGGGGAGTTTGTGAGGGTGTAGTGCTTTTAATTTTTTAGTGCTGACTTATATAATTGCTTTAGTGAGCAAGTGCCAGGTAACTTAAATGCAATGTGTTACAGGTAACTTAAATGCAAAAATGACAAACAGTAACTTTCTTTCAAGTGAAACAAGGAAATAAGTACAGTAAGCAATGCAGATATCACTAGGGATCCACAGAAGCATTGAAAAGCCGGGTTTTAGATGGAATTAGCATTTCAGGGAAATAAGCAAACAAACAACAAGCGTACAAACAAAGCTAGATTCAGCAGGCCTGGATCTAGTCTATGCTACAGCAAACAAGGTGTATCAATTTCAGTAAGAAACAGTTCAAATATGCAGGCACTATAAGCCTTTAACGAGAAATTCCCAGCTCAGAAGGGCAGAGTCCAGCCTCTCCTCCCACAAGAGTGCAGACCACAAACCTTCTTAATGTAAAATAACTGGCCTGAAGCCCAAGTGCTTAAACCAGAACTAATACACTTTTAGAATAACAGACACTGAGCCCTCAATCAGCAGTTCCCAACTTAGAAGGATGTAAGCTACCTGTCCTGCCACCACAGTGCAGGCCACAGACCTTCCTAATGTAAAACAACTGGTCTGAATCCCAAGTGCTTAATCCAAAAGACTTAGAATGATAGCTGCACTTTAATCAAGTTACTACCAAGCAGTAATAAATACAATTGAATACTTTAAAGAATGCCTGGATTAGTGCTCAAGTTATACAAACAAAGCTAGATTCAGCAGGCCTGGATCTAGTCTATGCTACAGCAAACAAGGTGTACCAATTTCAGTAAGAAGCAGTTCAAATATGCAGGCACTATAAGCCTTTAACCAGAAATTCCCAGCTCAGAAGGGCAGAGTCCAGCCTCTCCTCCCACAAGAGTGCAGACCATGAACCAGCAGGCACTATAAGCCTTTAACCAGAAATTCCCAGCTCAGAAGGGCAGAGTCCAGCCTCTCCTCCCACAAGAGTGCAGACCATGAACCCTTCTAATGTAAAATAACTGGCCTGAAGCCCAAGTGCTTAAACCAGAATTAATACACTTTTAGAATAACAGACACTGAGCCCTCAATCAGCAGCTCCCAACTTAGAAGGATGTAAGCTACTTGTTCTGCCACCACAGTGCAGACCACAAACCTTCTTAATGTAAAACAACTGGTCTGAAGCCCAAGTGCTTAAACTAAAAGGCTTAGAATGAGATACACCAAGCAGCAATGAATACAATTGAGTACTTTTAAGATGACACAAAAGCAAAATAAAGTAGGAAGAAACACAAATACAGTAAAAGCAGATACATTTTTTTTTCAGAAAAGTAGCAAAAACAGTAGTAAAAACAATTCACATGCAGTGCAAGCTGGCACATGAGTATGTAGCAATATTAGTCCACACACAGTTTGAAAAAATGTAATTAAATTAAAAAGGACTAAAAGCAAGTGCAGAAAGTGTTTATTAGCTAGAATGCGGTAAAGAGATGGGACTGGGGGAGTGTCCTAGATCAAATCTACAGTGGGGCGGGCACTGCAAAAGCCACCAAATTTAAACTACAACCAAGAACAGAGGGGGTGGGGAAACCAGTTTCAACAGAGATGTGAGGAATCAGAGTGCAAATTATAAAACCAAAAAAATATATACTGATCTCTGTATATTTGCAGAACAGTAAGACAACAGATATCTAAGCAACACTTTAGCTCTATAATACAGAATAATACATAAAAATATACTCGGCTCTATATATTTGCAGATAGTCTTGTAAGGCTGTCTCTCAACACACAGGTTCCACTTTAAAATGTTAAAAGAGGCAAAAGCAAAATAAGGTAATAAAGTAGGAAGAAACACAAATACAGTAAGTCAGATGAAGTGCAATTTTTTTTTTTTTTTTTTTGAGATGGAGGAAACAGGGCAGATTAAGATACTATGGGGGAATGCCCTTCCCAAGTGCTCTCTCTGTACACTGCAGAGGAGATGAGACTGGTAAGAGTATCCAAAATCAAAATATGATCTCACTGTACTCAGTTGAGTGAGCGAATGAGATGGGTCCAGGAGGAGTGTGCAAAAAAAGATTTACAGCAGGGGCGGGCAATTCCAAAGCCACCCAAGATTAACACCACAACAAGAAACAGGGAAGGGGGGTGGGGAACTACTGCAGCGATTCAGAGACACACACAATATTTACTGAATGCAAGACACACAATATTTACTCTCTCAAATCTTAAATAAGTGCAGAAAATATACTTAAATCAGCTCATGTGCAGTTGATGTATGCAGACAAGTCTCAGTAGCCAGCAACTCGATTTAAAATGATTACTAGAAATGTAACCAACACAGATTTTAATGCTAGCAGAAACCCCCAAGCTAATTAACACTTAACAAAGGAATTTCACAGCAGTCTAACAACTACTGCAGAGATTCAGAGACACACACAATATTTACTGAATGCAAGACACATAATAGTTTTACTCACTCAAATCTTAAATAAGTGCCAAAAATATACTTAAATCAGCTTATGTACAGTTGATGTATGCAGACAAGTCTCAGTAGCCAGCAACTTGATTTAAAATGATCCATTATATTGGTATATCCTTCCTACAGCTATTACAAACATTTCTTTACGTGTATGACCTGTGGAGAAAATATCTGTTACCACTCTCTGACTGTTTCTACAAATATTAAAGAATTCTTGAATGTATATATGCACACATCTCAGTACCACTTCCTGAATTCAAACCATATCTGGGTGTGCTAAAATTAACAATAAGGCTATTTATCATCACACTGGGCTACTGGGGAGCTCCTGTCTCTTGTTTGACAGATTTCTGCCTAATGCTGTGTGAGTTTAAAAGTCTGACCTTGTAATCCTGAGATTCCTACATGACAGATAGTGCACTGTGTATTAATCCTTTGAAATAATACAATCTGGAAAGCGAAGGATTACACAAGGCAATGGAGCAGGGAACACACTATAATACATTGGCCATTACTATTCAGGGTTCAGATCTTAGTGTATAACATATGTCATATTACGTTTATATGTTATTTTTACAGCTCCACAATCTACTATTTTGCATAATAGCTGGTTTTCAAAACAACCTCTGTTAATTCATGCTGTCAAAGCAATATTTTTTGTGAAGAACCTGTACACATTCTATTTCTACAACAACATACCAGAATAAACACAACAGTTGGGGGTTTAGGTTTTTATTTTTCTTATATGACATAGTGCTCTACTACTGCATATGCTATAGATCAATATTAGTCTGGCAAACTTTTCTTTAATCATTAGACACAGAACACAATACACTTACTGGCAGTAAACAATTTACACCTTCTTATTTATTTCATTATATACTGCAAGGTAGATCTGTACTCACCAGCCTGTTGGCGCAGCCTTGTCTGTCTGTCGGCATGGGCCTAAGCATTGCTAGCCCTCTCCACTGCACTTGTAGGGGGAGAAAACAAACATTATGCATACCTGTCTATCACATACTCAGGCTAGGATTTGGTACAGCTATGGATGAGATACTAATTACTGGATCATTCTGTGCCCAAGCATCTTAGATCCACTGGGCCAAGAGTTCCACCTTCCTCTATTTTAGGTCAGCATAGTGATGCCATACCTGCTCACCAGTTCGGGGGATTCCTGCAGCACTGGTGAGGTTGCGTGCCAGATGGTCCCAGGCCAATGCTTTGTACTGAGAGCCCTAGAACTGGCCCTGCAGCAGTCTGTCATTATGGTTTTCTAGAAGGAGCCCAACCATGACCCTGAACTCTTGAATGCCCCAGTGCTGAACCCAAAAGCCCGCTTCCTCTCCAACACCAGACATAGCTCCTGCAGAGATCAGACTACAATGAGTTATAGCTGTATTCCCACCTGTGCAGTTTAAATAAGGCCATATTCCCACCCTTTGCTGTCATTGGATGATTTTGAAAAATGCTAAGCTCAACTAAGTGGTGTACAAATCCACTAAGATGAGTTTAACAGTGCTTAAAAGGGTACATGCTGAGCACTGCTTAACAGTGCACAAATCCACTTAGCTGAACTAACTGTTGCTTATAACTTACACCTAAGCAATGTTTAAACTGGCTAAGCATAGCTGAGCACTGCTTAGCATTGCTCAGTTTTCATTTAAAAAATATCAGGACAGTAGATTAATTCATTATTACCGACATATTATTAAGTGTATATGATTTGCTTTACATGACGTCCCCCTATGTGCTTTCATTATATTACCTTGGGGTATGATTATACTGTATGGGACACTTGTGTATACATGGGTGCTTTCACATGTTATATGCACTCATACTTCCATTTTGGACCAGCTACACTACCCTGGGTAACAAATATCAATTACTACATCATTTAACATAAAAAAATAATTTTAACAATGCTTTCCCATGTAAAAATGAAGTACCTGTCTTGGTACTCGAACCATGAACTTTTGACTGCAAAGTTGGGACTCTAACCACTACACTATCTTGTCAGTAAGACGTTTATCTATACATTGTTATTTAGCTCCTATGAGATGTTTAAGCAATGCTAAGCAAAGGGCTAATGCGCAAGCCCGCTCAGCTATGCTTAAACTTAACTTAGAACAGAAAAAAAAATAATTAAAGCACTTTAATTATATGCATCACTACTACTTGTAAGTCATATTTGGTAATGCACTACCTGTCATTCTAGCAACTGTATAAGTCTGTATGGGACATATAATGACATACATTTGAGTTTCAGACTTCTACTCGTTCTCTACATGTTGTTATGTTAATACAAACCCTGTTCCTCTATCAACTAAGTTTGTAAGGGCAATATTTATGATCTGTCCCTATTTTCCCCCCATCATTTTAGGCTTTGGCCAGTATTTTGCTCTGAGAGGTTGGGACATGTTAAAGATGCCATATGACACTTTAACAATGCATGGGGTGTGTGACAGTACCTGTCAGATACCACCTGCATTGCTTACTATCTAAATAGCTGCTTTCACTGTCTGCAAACACTGACAGCAGTTAGAAAGTGCCGTACAGCACTTTGACAATGCAGGGTGTGTGTGACAGTACCTGTCACACACCCCCTGCATTGCTTACTATCTAAATAGCTCCTTTCACTGTCTGTGGACACTGACAGCAGTTAGAAAGTGTCGTACGGTGGGTGCAGGGGGTGTGTTGGATGAGTGAGCACTACTAAGACATGCCCCCTGCACTCAGTAGTGTTCATGTTCACTTAGCCTTAGCAGTAGAGCACCTTTATGAATATGTAAGGTGTGCTGCTGTTAAAGCTATGTGGAAATGAACACCGTTCACTCCATGCAGGAATAGTGCTATTTCTGCACAGAGTTTATTGAATCTTGGGGATGGTCATTCAAAAGATAGAACTGCTGTAGATGCATTTGTCAAAGCAAAACATTTTTCATTTCTCAACCCTAAACACAATACCTGCTGATACAATCAACTATGGAAAAATTTGTTCTCAACGGGCCAAGTTCATTGTAGAGTGCTGATGTAGGTTTGCTGACTTTCATAAACATGATAGCAACATGAAGATCTTTGAAGAGCCTTTTTCATTTGATCCCAGCACTGCTCCTGATACCATGCAGTTAGAACTCATTGAGTAACAGTGAATTAAATAGGCTTTCACAGAGAAAAGTCTCGTCAATTTCTACAGCAAATACGTTTTGCAGTAATATATCCAAATGTAATAGAAAATATAATGAAATTTGCTGTACTTTTTGAGAGAACATACTTTTGTGAGCAGCTCTTCTTTGGAATGAAAAGCGAGTAAAGCAAATTCACATCTGTTATCAAAGATCCACATCTGGCAGGAGCGCTTCATGTTGCCACCTCAACAGCTGGTGTAGGCATAGACTACTTGTGCAAAAACATGCAATGGCAGGCATCCCAGTAGCTGTGGTCATGCATGTCACATATTTCAACAGCTCTTTATTCTAATTTTTGACATTCATTGTGTGCTTTTTGGTAGACTTTTAGCAGGATTTGCATAATTATAACCTTTTTAAAAGTAATATCTGCATTTGCAACATTTGTGCTGCTGTAGCAAGGATACTATTTGTAAATTTCTTGAGTAGTAAGCTTGTTTTTAGTGTGGCAAGAATACAGTAGTGATTTTTGAAACCAGCAGTGTTTTGTTTTTTCTTCCTTGACTAAGGTACACTGCTGGTCATAGAGTGTATAAAAAGCAGATATATCTCAGTGTGGTAATGTGACCCCCCCCCACCAGCCACTCCCAATATGGTAAGTGGCCCCTGAAGTAAAAAGGTTGGACAACCCTGGTCTATACATGTCTCTGATACGTTAAAAATGTGACACTGTATCGTATTTAAAAATGTTTAGTGATTTCCTGATTATGATAATCATATCATAACTCGGCTACTGTATATGAATAAATAAATGGGCTAACAGTTTTGTAACCAAGGAGATTTAGCAGTTTCACTAAATGTTTAATTTTATTTATTTGTGGTTGCTTCTTGATATGTTTAAAAAAATAATACTGTCATTTTATTTTTATACTGAAGGTCCAAGATCATGTCTGTGTGAGAACCTAACTTGAATGGAGCTCTTCTTCATCAGTCTGCTGACAAATTTTGAATTCACCTATCCTGACATTATCACTGCACCAGACATTTCACCAATATCTGGGAATATAATGTCACCACTCCCCTTTACAATGAGACTGAGGTAGCAACTCACCTGAAATTTTCAGCAGGTCTAAAGACAAAGGGGAAACTAAAACCAGAAAGTGCCATGAGAGTTTTTTGTTCAGCTGTGGAGTGGACTGTGGTAACAGAGCACGCATGACTAATAAACAGAATCAGGCGTATAGCACTGCATTTTCTTTTTTTTTTTTTTTTTTTTTTTTTTGCTGTTATTCTTGGTTCATATTTTCACTCGGACTCATTTAACTAAATCTGCTATTCGTAAGTGCTCAAAACACTCCCCAATCTATACAATTCTAGCATACACTTAAATCCTTGAAATAAAACCAATTCTGTTATGTCATGACATTATATCTAAATGTTTAATGCCTTAGTCATCCAACCACTCTTGTACTTAATCTTACAAATACTCCCAATTTTACCTTCCCTGTCCTTCTTTAACCTACACTTAATGCCACTTCTATACTGCTCTTGCCACTGTCTATTTACCTGCTAACCTGACTTCATCACACACATTTATTTTATTCCTGCTGCTGTCCTTTACTCCTTTCTGCTTTGTAAATCCTGTAAATGCTGTTAATATCATGTGATTTGATGCTCAAGCTTGAGGTGAAATTTTGCATGCTATTGTACTGATATTCTTTTAACATTGCTTAGAGCAAATTATATATCTATAGACTCCTTGCCTGAGTTTTGTCTATATCCGTTCAATGTTTTATATATGTTTCTGTTTGCTTGTATTTTATTTTATTTGACAATTATAACTTTTGTTAGTTAATTTACCATATTGAGATCAGTATCCTATCCTAGAAAACAACTTCAAAAGCAAATAAATAAATAAAAAATAAACATGTTTATTTATTTTTTTTAACTCTAACAACCCTTCTACCCCTCTGAACCATCATAAAAATAACCTCTACACCTTTCAACCTGTTCCTACCTCCTATATTAAATCACTTTTTGAAGCTTAAACCATGTTCCCTCTCCTCTGACAATCTTCCACCTACCTTCCTCAAAATAGCTATCCAGTATCCCTGTTAATCAATAGATCTATTCAGGAAGCAACAGTGCCACCCATTTGGAAACCCTTCTTCAGTATCCCACTGCACAAATGAGGGAACTCAACTGACCCATCTAACTTCAGACCAATTGCCATCTTCTCCCCTCTCTCAATAATACTCAAAAAAATGTATTCATTCACAGCTTCTTAAGTATCTCCTCCAGGAAAACCTTCTCACACACACTCAACATGGCTTCCAGCCTAACCGCAGTACAGCTAGTGCCCTACTATCTTTTACTCATACTGTTGCTGAGGCATGTGATAACCAACTTGTATCCTGTAGCTTTCAACACTGTCTCTCACCCTATTCTTCTATCTAAACTCACCAACCTCAATTTATCTGCTACTGCCCTAACCTTTTTCTCTAGCTATCTCTCCCATAGGCAACAAGCTGACTGATGGCTCTCCTCCTGCTCACCCTCCTTTCTATTCACATGCAGTGTCCCCCCATCTTAGGTCCTCTCCTGTTCAACAGTTTCACAAATGAGCTTCATACATCCTGCAAACAATTATCCCTAATTCAATACACAGGTGACTCCACCTTCATCTCCACTTCCAACAATATCGCTGACCTCAATACTCTTACCCAAGAAGCCTTTCTATCAATAGAAAAGTGGGTATCTGATAATCAGCTCATCCTAACCCCCCCAAAAAAACTCTTGTTTTTCCTCCCCGTTCTCTCTCCCACCATAAATCCACCTTTGTCATCACACCAACATAAAACCAGATTCCCACACAAACCTCCTTGGTGCCATCATAGATAATGAACTTAAATTTAATGTAAACATCCTCCAAAGCATTAAAAAAAACACCAGAAACTGGGCATGCTTTATCACAACAGAAAATTCTTAACCTCTGATGCTAGATTCTCCCTGGCTCAGGCATTTACCCTCCCTTCCCTTCTTTACACCATCCCAGTCCTAATCAACATTCAGTCCACAGCTCTGGCCAAACTCCAACAAACATACCACAAAATAGCAAGATTTGTCACTAACTCTCCTTATAACACACACCATTGCCTTGGACTTAACTCTCTCCAATGGCTAGAACTCCCATAACTTTTACTATCACAATTTCAAATCATACACTCCACACTATACAAACCATCATACTGCCCTGCCCTCTCCACCCTGGTATCCACTTATACTCCCACTTGTATCCTCCGCACCTCAAATCAACAACTTCTAGTGATTTACCAACCTAAGAAAACTGTCGTTAAACATCCATATAAATCCTCAGTTGCCCAAGCTTGGAATAAACTTCCAACACTCATACGCTCAATTACCCACCATATACACTTTAAAAAAAGAACTGAGAACCCACCTTCTAAATACCAAGACTTGCACCTGTCATGACCCTAACTCCACTACACTTCCCCACCCTACTCTATCCTAATTTCCTTACCTTTAACCCTCCTTTCCTTAGGAACCATACTCCACCCCCTCCTGTACACCTTCCCACCTCACACATGCAGTTCAGCTCTCACACTGCACAGGCGTAACTTTCCTAAAATACCACATCACACATACTTCTCCACCACTTCATTAATAGTATATATTGCTTTGAAAGTTGTTTGCAGTACATACCCTAACAAGAGGGAAAAAATTCTTATTACTAGTATGTATATATCTCTGATTCTGATGTACCTTAGTTATTTTCTGTATCATGGAATTTGAATTTTTTGTATTATTTAACTGTCTGTAACTGAAGCTTTTCGCCTCGGATCTCCACTGAAAAAGGGTTTCTCACCCAGCTGGACTAACCTGGTTAACAAATGTCAATAAATAAATAAATAAATATGTGGGATTCATAAAGGTTAACATGAGGTATACACTATGTACACATCTTGAGGTAACATTTCTGCATTTAAGAACAGCCCTATGATGCTTGTGTTGCCTATTCATTCAGAAATATTGCTCAGAGGGGGGATTCATGAAAAGCTACATAATAATTTTTACCGTGTGCAAGTAGCGGTGCAATGTACACATGGTCGTAACAAGTTTTAGATTCAGTAAACTCAGCACAGCGGTGCGCACTCACATGCAAATATGGAAACTTTTGTGGCATGCAAATTAAAGCATAAGTAGCTGAATTTTATGCTAATGAAGCAAATCAACAGAGCGGAGTGATTCAACAACCTCTAAAGCAACTGTGTAGACTCTATGTTCGTGTTGGCCATGTATTCGAAAAATTTCCAAATACAGCCACGGAAAGGAGTCTACACAGAAGCAAACACAGAAGCAAGAGCAAGTAAAAACTCTTAAATTTGTACAGAACTGACCTCAGCATGTAACTTCACACATATTATTACCAAATTACATGCTGTGGATGATAGAATATCAGAATTACAAAATAAAATCTACATTTGTAAGGACCATGACATAAATGCACCTTTGCTTTCCCACCCAGAAAAGAAAATGTAATTGTATGTAATTCAGTCTGCTACAATGTTTGAATTTCCTGAAATAGACTATTATACTGTACTGTAATCATATGTAGTATCATTGTGCTCCTGTGCAGTGTATCCACTGAGATGGCTGCTGACCATGTAGATTTCAGGAAGTCAGCATGGTGAAGGTGCAAATTAGGTAAGAACTCCTTGGCATTGCTAAATCTCAAAAAAGAGTAACCCTGTAGGGATGTTCAGTCTATCTAGGCACTACAACAGTGTTTTTGTTTTCAATGGATGTCAACAGTGAGTGATGACATCAGGGGTGTTTCAGGTTACACTTTCAAAGTTGTACAGGTTGGTCTGTGTATGGTGAAACTGCATGTAAGCTATGCACAAATCACAGACTGCATGTCATCCTTGGAATTTTCTTGTAAAATATCTCCTTTCTGTCTGTTTCAAAAAAAATGTTACACATTTTTTAATGTCCTCTTTTGCATGTGCACCATCCTTTTGCACGACATCACACATGGAGGAATGAATGGCAACCTTTGTAGTGCTTGCTATGTAAACAGTCCTGTGGCACCACATGTATGTGTAGGGCTAGAGTGCAGAAGTTCCTGGGTTTGAGTACAGGTGGGCAATCTTTACTTTTTCTACTGAATGTTTGCACGATATCTCAGGAATGGAAGAAAGTAATTACAGTTTTGCCGTGCTTACTTTTATTTATGCATAGTTCTGCATTGGTGTGAGAAGGTGTGTGGATGTGCACACAGTACAATGATGAGCAAGCAGTAGGTGTGTCTAATAGATGTTAATTACAATATAAGCAGGCGAATTCCATTTTTTTGAATCAATCCAACATAGTGCAGCTATTCAACATGCAATAAGGTAACCTCCATTCTTGTTTTTCCTAAATACTTCAATACCATTGGAGTATAGACAAGGACATTTTAACTGACACAATGCTAGGGGCTGCTGCAGCTATTCTACATCTGCATGTGCTAGAGGCTGAAGTCAATGCTGCTGATGCTGATGACAACAGGTTTAGGCTGAGAAGGAGAAGAGTATTCAGGCCTAAGGTAACTTATCAGGCACTGCATGAGCTAGAGATTGTAGACTGCTACAAAGTGGACAGAGATACCTTACAAGAACTCTTTGAGCTCTGCCCCCCTCAACTCAGAGCTAGAACCAATCAAGAGGAACCCATCCCAGTGGAAATTAAGGTATTTTCAGCACTTAGCATATTAGCAGCAGGTACTTTCAAAGACCAACTGGGGATATGATGGGTGTGTCACAGGCATCATCATGCAGGATCCTCCACCAGTTCCTGGATACTATGCTCATACATGCCTTGTGAGCACATATGTGTTCCCTGTAGTTTTGAGGAGAGGGCCAGTAATATGCAGCAGTTCTACCTTGTAGCGCACTACCCTGAAGTACTGGGTGCCATAAATTGCACTCATGTGCACATCGAGGCACCACTTGGTGAGCAGAGTAGAATCTACATGAACAGCAAGGGATACCACTCTATCAACTGCCAAGTCGTGTGCAATGCCCAGGGAATAATCTTGAATATGTGTGCTGGCAACCTGGCAGTTATCATGACTCCCATATCTAGCACACATCAGAGTTGTAGCAGATGTTTGCTGGGGGGGGGGGGACACCCCACAGGACCATTTACTGGGGATGCAGGCTATGTACTGCAACCATGGATGATGACACCCATCAGAAGTGCAGACATACCCATGGAAGAATGCCATAATGAGGCACACACTTAAGCCAGAAACATAACAGAGTGTATGTTTAAGCTGTTGAGGTCACGGTTCCAGTGCTTGGATACATCTGGTGGAGCCCTGCAGTATAACACAGAGACATTGTGCACAAGTCTTCACAGTACATGATATGTGACACAATCTGATCATGTGGAAACAGCTGCATCAGAATCAGCTAGGGGAAGTGACACACAACCCCCCCCCCACCAATGCCTAGGTCAAAAAAGCCATGGTCAGAGGAGGGCTCAGAGGGAGAACCACCAGCTGCTGTACCTGCAGGCAGATGTAAGCATGTTCAGTATGCCCTTGCTTTGACTAAAAGACAATGCATAGCACATTCACTGACCACCTAGGTGTCTAACACCTTTCTCCTACTTGCACACATAGTAAAACTGATGCCAGGCAATTCACACAACCTGTACCTCTCCACGTACTGGCTGTGCACTGCTTGCATCAGACAGAGTCAGCCCTAAACTCAAAATGTGTCCACTCCTGCATTTGCAACATAAGTCCTGAACTTAGAATGTAGTTTTTGCATGATATTATGGCATATCCCTGCATTTAGGAGGTTGGAAAACTAATTAAATAAATAGTGCTGTGGATATGTGCAAAAAGTACTTTAACATGTGACAGGAGCGAGACCTTTAGTTTACCTATATGTGTCCAATAGTAAATATGAGGCCTCAGGTTTCAAAGATTCACACAGTCCTACCTCTGAAGTATACTAATGCTCACTACATGGCCTTATTTTTTGCACTATGCCTTTGAACTGTAAAATCTGTGAAGAGAGAGAAGTTAGACAGTACCGATACACATTGCAGCTTCTGACTTCACAACCCTCCCAAGACCAAACAACAGGCAGGATGCAGAACAAGGAGAGTAACAAGATCATCATATCCTTGCATGTGCCATAGCAGTAACAACTTTGCTTACCCACAAAAGTACAGGCTATATCCGTTTGTGACTTAACAGCACATGAGATCCACCCCTAAGAGCAGTGTAGCTTTGCTTGTGCCATAACAGTAACTCAACAGTACTCCATCCAAAATAACAGTATATGGCTGTTTACCATCTTATCTGGCCTTCACTTGCTGGCAAATGCATATCATACAACTCCTACTTACTATCCGCACACATTTTAAAGCCTAGGATAATGAATGCCTTACACAATGAATGTTTCACAGTACTTCTCAGATAACTGATGAAGTACCAAGAAACACAGGCAAGTAAGACAAAGCTGCACATTTGCAAGCAGAAACATAGTAGGTTGTGTGATTAATAAATGCACTATGTCCAAATATAAGACAGAGGTGTTAAAAATACAAGTCACAGCTGAAGATTTCATAGCAATGTACATTCTGAAGCATGTGTTTGTGTAAACAGTGACTTCAGTTTTTGCTGCAAAGCTGTTTCTGTGGCAAAGAGGGCTAAAGCTTCCAGCCTATTTTCTGAATCTGCACTAGTGTGAGAGCTGAAATATTGAACTATGTAGAAATATCTGATGTGTAGTATCATTTTGTAGTGTATGTCATACTTTGCTTTTGCTGAGTTCATGTATGTCTCCCTTTCCATTTATTTTCCTACTTTTCTTTTTTTATTCCACTGTTTTCATGATGAACCGTATAGCTCAAACAAATGACTGCAGGTTTAGTTGTGGTTATGTGGCTTGCACAAAGCACAGCATTGCTGAAACTGGACCACCTAGAAAGCAGACAGGCAGACACAGTAACCAGATACTTTCAATAAATACTTTTGGCCATCGCAATAACCCAGTGTGAAGTAACTCACACATTAGCAGTGCAGCTTGCATTTATGTACTGCTTACTTATGCACAAACAGCTGTATCTCACCAGGGTGTGCACTTAGTTAACCAATGCGCAAATCAGCTGCCCAATGTACACCTTTAAACTGTTTAGATATTTGTAGAATGTCCTGATCTTTGCATCATAGTTTTGCCCTGCTCCTCATAAAAAGTTGGTTTTCTGGCAAATAACTATTGAAGCCAGAAAACAATGACAGACATTTGAATTTCAAAACTCCTACCCATCAGGCAACGCACATTAATGTAAAACATGTTATTCTATCAACTGTATAAGTTTGTAAGAGCAGTATGTAAAATGTGCCCCTATGTTTGGTCTTTTTTCAACCATGCATGGCTTTGTCCAGATTCCTTGCTATAAATGGTTGAAAAGTATGGCCCAATGTGCTATGGAAATGTATATATGATGCTTTCTGAATTCAGTCCATGTGTTGGCCACACCTCCACAAGCATTACAGCTTTGGGGGTCTCAGTTTATTTTTTTCCACACATATATCAACCACACGATAAAGTGTAATTTATAATGTTGTGTGGTCCCTCATGGACAGTGCTAGTTGGTGGTGCTCACAACCTTGCTCTGCTAAACTCAAACATCCAAATACGCTCAATAAGGGTACTTGTGTTCCTATACAGCTAGGATTCTAAGCAGCCTAGTGCTATTAGGCTATTAGCCTTATATGACGCTATGTGTCTGTGTGCCTATGCAGGACTCCCAAGCTTTTGTTCCGTACATAGCCTGCTGATGTCATCCAGTATAAGTCCATCTGGACTCCTGTATAAGTCAGACTTGTTCTGTGATGCATGCATAAAGGTGTGTGTGTCTGCGTGTCTGCGTGTCTGCGTGTCTGAGTGTCTGCGTGTCTGCGTGTCTGAGTGTCTGCGTGTCTGAGTGTCTGCATGTCTGCGTGTCTGAGTGTCTGCGTCTAGCCAGCAGAATAAATGCACTATCCTATATGTACTTCTCCAGTGGCATGGCTGGCCATTTGTTTAATAGCTGTTCATCCCTACACATTCATTCCATTCTGGCCTCCCAAGCTGTTGTTTCCCACAGGGCCTACTGATGTCATCTACTATAAGTCCACCTGTACACAGACATAAGTCAGACTTGTTCCATGGCATGTGTGTTAAAAAATTTGTTCTGTAGTCTGTGTACTTAGATAAGTAGGAGTTCTAATTTCACTTCAGTTAACTTAGTGTGTATGACTTGAGGCAGCAGAGTATAAGTGATATCTTACAGTTACCTCTCCAATGGCATGGCTGGCCATTATTTTGATAGCTGTTGATCCCTACACAGTCATTCCAAACTGGCCTCCCAAGCTGTTGTCTCCCACAGGACCTGTTGATGTTATCTACTGTAAGTCCACCTGCACTCCTGTATAAGTCAGACTTAGTCTGTAGTGCGTACGTAAGTACTGTGTGCTGTAGTCGTAAGGTATCAATTATCAGATTATTCTCTGCATCTGTAATGGGGGGCCTATGACGAGAAGACATTGTGTCCTACAAGACAAAAGAATAATAATACACGAGGATCACATAAGACAAAAGAATAATAATACACGAGGATCACATAACTATAAATTAACTGTTTACAGATAAAGCAGTAAAGGAAGGCTGTCACTATCACCCCTGGATAAACATGAAAGAGTCTGCATATTTCAAAAATAACAAGACTGAATGTACAAAACAAGGAGACTAACAAGAGAAACATATCCTTGTTTATGCCATAGCATAAGTATAATACTCAAGTATAATATGCTCACCCTCACAAAATAACAGTGCAGACTAGTTAGTGCCCTAGCACTAACTCATCTTTGTTCCCCTCCCAAACAAAATGACTAGCTAAGGATCCATTGTAATAAGAAAACATCTTTGAAATGCTAAAAGGCTATCAAAGGACCTATCCATGTAACGTGTACATATTTAAAACATAGCATTCCCTTTTCAGGTATTCTCAGTGCTGTGTGCCTGTGAAATGGCTTGACAATCAAGGCTGTGCCATCATTACATTTCTAAGTAACACACACAGATTAGCGTGTCAAAGCCATTACTTCACATTTATTCTTAACTACATCCCAGCATGTGCATTATGTAGGTAACAAAATGGGAACATACCTGCTAGAGTGCAATACTCCTCTGTAAAGAAATACTGTGAACAAATAAGGTTGTCTTAGTGAGTTGAACAATGTACTAACTCACCTCAACAGCAACATCAGCTTAGCTAGCTACACATTTGTCTTTTTATAATGGAGTACATTGTTAATGCATTGCATCTGTCTTAGTCTGTGCTCCAGAGATGCTAATTACTGCATAAGCAGGAGAACTGCAAGCTAATCAACAAATTTTGTGAGGCTATTCAACAGGATATAAAGCATCCATGCAGACTCCATGCTGTTTTTAATTAGGGATTTCACAAAGTATGAAGTACAGCCACAGCATTTTCAAGGTAAGGTGGAGTGTCCAGGAGTCCAGAGTGTTTGTTGGACTCCTAGTGAATGGCCATGGGCCCTGGCTTCTGCAGAGGCACTACCATGGCTCATAATGAAGGACAGAGGCATGGAATAGTCTGGCCTGGGCTTTGACCAGTGCTAAGAGCATCCCCCACACTGGTGAACAGTGTAGGCATCACTACTGAGACTTCTGGATGAGGAGGAGGGATACCCTCAACCATTGGACTGAGGAATGTCGGACTGGTAGCACCCTATAGATGTGTAAGTATGACTTTCAGACATTATTTGTAATAGTTTAAAGCTGCATATAGTCAGCCGTCGTATGCATAATGGTATTCTGTTCTGTTCTGCTTTTTACACAGCTGAGGCAGATCATGATCTGAATGTTAGAGCACATGAATGTCAATTGGCATGGATGCAAACAGCATGTGGTATGTATGCAACACAACAGTACTGTTATTGTAGCATTCAAAGTTAAAGACTGCTTAGTAATACCTCTCTACTGTATGGGTTTTGCAGAATGTTCAGATTGTTGTCTCATAATTTTGGTTTGCTTCTCATAAATTGTGTTTGTCTGGCAAATCTTAGCCAAAGCATTGAGGACTGCAGTCAGAAAATGACATTTGTGTTTCATACTTCATACCTTTCAGTAAATCTATGCTACTGCAAAGCTTGTTATTTTATCCCTTTTCTAGGTTTGTAGAAGAATATGTAAAATGTGTTGCTATTTGCGCACCTTGGTCCTCCCAGTAGTTATTGCTTGGTCCTCATGTGTGGCTTTAAGAGATTGTGAGGTATGGGCTTAGTTAGTATGTAATGCAGTACAGATTTCCACAGATTGTTCAATCTTTGCATAGTTACAGATATAATTGTGGTTTTCAGTCAAATAACTGTATAAGGATTGAGGAATGACATTACTAAATAATGTCAGACATGTAAAATTCAGACCCCAGACTCTTCAGAAAAGTCATGCAAGTGTAAAACCTGTTACTGTATCACCTTAATAAGTTTGCAAGAGCAAGTATATGAGTCATCCCTATTTTTCAGACTTTGACCCCTTAATACATATGACGTTTTATTTATTTAACATTTGTTTACTGGGAAAGTCCAACTTGGAATGAGCCAATTTTCAGCAGAGGCCCAGAGAGAAATGCTCCAGTTAACATGTCTTTATAATGTGGGAGGAAACCGGAGCACCCAGAGCAAACCCACACAAATGCAGGGAGGACATGCAGACATCACACAGAGGGCATTCCAGCTGAGAATGAAACTGGAGAACCTCTTGCTGTGAGGTGACAATATTAACCACTGCACCACTGCGCCATCCATGCCTTTGTCCACCTTTATTGCTATAAGAGTTTGAGGCCTACAAATACAGTACTGTAAAATATAGCATACATCTCGCAACTGTAAAAGGAAAGTATGCATGCAGCACACTGTGGGAACACAGAGGTAGTAGAGAGTAGTCAGCAGTTGTGGGTTGAAACAACACAATTACCAAATGAACAAGTACTTTTATGTTTTCATCATTATTGCACTGTATCTGCAGGCCTCTCTAGCAGTGGTACAAATGGCCTGCTGGAAAATGTAATTAGTAGAATTGGAGTCTGTATATGGTCAATATATGTGCACATCAAGGATTGTGGGCTGAAGTCTGTACTATAGTGAGCATCTGTCATCAACTGGGTATTCAGAAATGTTATAAAAAAGTTTGTTTACAGTTTATACTGTTTATAGTAAAGGTAACATAACAGAGTGAAACAATTGTATCACTGCTTTGTATGTCACTATTTATTATGTTGCTAATGTTTTCCTTCTTTTTTTTCTTTCTCCCCATCCCTTGTGTTCTTTTTTTTGTTATCTTTTTTTACCACAGCAAAGCGGGTTAGGCCTGTCCCACATGAGCCACCTTTCTTCACTCCACCGGCTACGGTACCACATCCCATCATGTCAGGGACATACCTTAGTAGCACCTTCTCTGCTACTCCTGCATTACCTGGGCCCTCAGGTGATTCTGCCGCATGGGATAGGCCAGTGGTTCTCTTCGAGAATAGTGGCAGAGGTGGTGATTTTATCACCTGCGATGAACTGTTAGGGTTGGTGTGTAGGATTATGTACCACACAGCTGGTGCATGCCTACGATGGGTGGAGACACTGCTCTCCACTGTTGTTCTGCAGAATACAAGGAAACACAGATGTCAGACACTGCAGCCATCAGTGCAGTGAGGTAACAGTGATGACAGTCCACTGCGTGAGGACTTGATTTTCAATGTCTCCAAACTTGATGTTCATGAGCTCTTGATGTTCACACCCTCTCCCCAGCCATGGTGTTCACCCCCTCTTTTGTCCTTCACCATTTCTGTGTCTCATCTTGTATGTCCTGTCTGCCTGCCATTGCTTCTTCACCTACCCACTTTACCTTACCCACACATAGTTTGGTCCCTACCCTAACATTTCTCTTTCTCTCTCTGCCAAAAAGAAAAAAAGGGCACCTGTCCCAAAAAAAAAAAGAAATATCATCCTATGCATAGCTCTCCATTTCACACCAGTGTCTTCATGACAACCTTGATTTGGTTCAAATGGCTACACAACATGATTGTGCCATGGTCACCTCTCTCTCTCTGGAGCTGACAATCCAAATTCAGCTAATAATCTTCATATATTATCAGGTTTTGCTGTTGCAGAAATGGATAACACATTTCTGTCTTTTTTTCACTTTGTTTTTCCCCCTGCATGCTTCCCATTTCACCACTTTCCTGTCTTCCCCATTTCTTTTCTTTAAATAATCTGTGCATGATGGTGTGTGATGGTGAAAAGGTGTGTGCCTACTGGAAAAGTAATTACAACTATTATATAAACCTGTATTTGAAACTAATACCACCTTCCATGAAAATGATGACACAGATTCATAAGTATCCCAATTTATGATATTTCTTTACACTTAAACATATGTGGAACTGTTACATACACCTGTATTTGAACCCAATACCATCTGAACTAAAACAAGTTTGGATCAATGCATTAACAGATTTTATTTATTTATATTTATTTATTTCATTTTGATTACTGGGGAAGTCCACTGGGTCCAAGTGTGCCCGTTTTCAGTGGAGGCCCAAGGAGAAAAGCTCCATAAAACATAAAACAGTAAGGATACAAAAGTATAAAAGTTACAGAATATAGTACAGTTTACAAATATGTACATTCAGTATCAAGCATTATCAACAAAGTTAATTTTGATATATCTGATGGCTGCACTGTACAGATTAATTTAAAACATACCTTCTTACACTTGAAGTGTGGGAATATTATACATACACTTTAAAGTAAATATGGCAACACTTCACAGGCACTCATTTAAAGTAAGATGCTATTTACAATATTTACAAAGTTGAAATTGTGTATTGAGTAGCTATAGGAGTTGCAGAGAGCTTGAGTCAACTCTAGGAAATAGTTATGGGAGTTATAGAGAGGTTAGGAACCCAGGAGAAAAACCTCCTCAGGGCAGTTATTAAATAGAATTAGGTAGGGTGAAAGCAGGTGCATTTCCATTTGGAGGACAGGTAAGTGAAAAGTTGTGTTTTGAAGTTTTCTGAGTTTGATATTGTCCTTAATGCGGAAGGGAGAGAATTCCATTTCTTGCCTATTGAGAAAGAGAGGAGAAGTTGGCCAGCAGGTCATTTAGGTTTGTGGATAGTAATTAGGTTTTGATGTTCAGATCTGAGAGGTCTATTAGGGATGTAGAGGGGAAGGATTTTCATTAGAGCTGGACATTTATTTGGGTGAAATACAATTCTGTGTGCTGTGGTAAGTTGGAAGTAGTCTAGGTAATTAGTGAGTTCTAGCCAGTTCAGAGATTGAAGGGTAAGCCAGTGATGCATGGAAGTTTTAGATCTGGTGGTGAATTTAGAGATCTTATTATAGCAGTTTTCTAGTTTAGAGGTGATAGAAGAGGTCAGGTTAGCTAGAAAAGGGGCTCCATATAATAGGGATGGGAGAATGTAAGTAGTAGCCAGAGTATGCCTAGTAGAGTTGGAGAGAAAGAAATTGTTCCTGTAAAGCATACCTAGCTTTTGGTTGGTTTTCTTTATATTTTGTTGAATATGGATATCAAACGTGAAGTGTTCATCAATAGTAAGGCCTAGAAGTTTTGCAAAAGGGACCACTTCTATAGGTGAGTTGGTTTGGCTAAGGACTTTGAATGAATTTTTGTCATAAGAGAAAGTCTTAGAGGGAGGGATAGTAGAATTTTAGATTTGTTTGCATTTGGTGAGAGGTAGTTTTGGCGCATCCAATTTTCAGTAGTTGTGAAAGCAGTTTGGGTTTTAGTCAGCAGTTCAGGGAGGTTTGAGGCAAAGCAGACTAATGTTGAGTTGTCTGCATATTGAATAAATTTGGCATCAGGAATAGCAGTGTAAAAGTCATTGATTTGTTTTGTGTCTTTCGGCTTTTCCCAGTTAGGGGTCGCCACAGCGGAACTCCGGTCTGCTAATGATTGGCAGTAGATTTTTACGTGAAAGTCATTGATAAAGATGTTAAAAAGCATAGGTCTGACGATGGACCCTTGAGGTATGCCAGTTGGGGTAGGTAGAAAGGAAGAGGTGGTGTTCTTCCATTTAACTGCCTGAGATCTGTCCGACAGGTAACTAGAGAACCAGGATAAAGTATTTGGTGAGATATGTAGGTTTGGGAGATGATAGATAAGGTGTTTATGGGAAACAGTATTGACTGCTTTAGATAGGTCGAGAAGAACTGTGGAAACTAAGTGTCCTGAATCTTGGGCTTGACTGACAGTTTCTAAAAAGGAGAGTAGTGCAGTTTTAGTACTATCGCCTTGGCAGAAGCCATGCTGGGTAGAGGTAAGGAGTTGGTATCAGGTAAGGCATAAGTTGAAGGTGGATACATTTTTTTAAGATTTTGGAGATTGGTAAGAGCATGGGGTGGAAGTTTGAGATGTTGGTGTTTTTGCCTCCTTTGTGGAAAGGAAGAATGTAGGCTGAATGCCAGATTTTGGGTACATGTGATTCCTTTATAGATCTGCTGATTATGATGCTGATTGGGAGTGCTATACCGTCAGTAGCACATTTTAGGAAGGAGGAGGTAATATTATCAGGAGCATTGGAGCAAGGTTTAAGTTTGGATAGGAGTCTTTTTATGAGATTAGTAGAGACAGGTTTAAGCTCAAACATAAGGAGAGAGTTATTAGGGGGGTTAGATGGAGAGGAATGGGGGACAGGTGGATTATTGTTGGGGAAAGTCTTGGTCAGGTCAGAAGTAGTTGCAATAAAAAACTAATTAAGTTTGGAGCCTAATTCGAGTTCAGATATACTTGGGTCAGGACAAGGGTTATTCTTGGAGGCAGGATTGAGAAGTGAGTTTATGGATTTCCATAATTGTTTGGGATTTTTGTTAGTATTGGACTGGATTTGTTTGTCCTTAGTGATTCATTGTTTTGCAGGGTTACAGAGTTGTTTGTATTGGAGCAGGGTTTTGGGCAGTTTGTAGTTTTGGTAAAGCTTTCAGGATGTGTCCCTTTGATGCATAATTTGTTTAGTTTCATTGGATAGCCAAGGAGTGGTATATGTTTTTATCCTTTTGTTTCTTAGTGGGGCTAGGGAGTTTAGAGTGTCTAGGAAGACAGAGTTGAAGTGGTCTATGGTTTTGTCGAGAGGAAGGGTATTTAGAATTTGCCAGTTCATTTGTTTGAGAGTATTTGAGAAAGTTGTGGGGTTGAAACTGCTAAGGTTGCGAGTGAGAATGTATTGATGCTGATGTGGGGTAGAGCTAGTTGAACGATGAATGAAAGCTGGAAGGTGGTCGCTAATGGTGTCGGGAATGGTGCCAGAGTAGGTTATTTTATTTGGATAGGGGACTAGGATCCAGTCTATAATGAATCCTGGGGGAATTTGTTTTATTGGGTCAGGTGATGGACAGGATTACTTGAGTAAAGTTATAGAGGTTAATGGATAGGGAGGGAGAGAGACTATTGATCTTATTCCAGTCAATATTTATGTCACCTAAAATGTAAGTTTCATAATTAATTTCAGTTGAGGCCCATAAGAGAATATCTTCGAGGGTAGAGATGTTGTTACCAGGTGAGTTATATAGGGCAATGATGCAGATATTCTTGTGTTTATTCATTTTTAGTAGACCAACTGTTAGTTCAGTAATATTGAATTGAGGGATTGGAATTTGGAGGGGGAATTAAGGTAAGAAGATTAGAGTAGATTAGGGCAGTGCTGCTGCCTTTTTTATTTAATCGGTCATTTCTGAGGGAGTGAAATCCTGTAGGCAGGATTTCAGAGTCAGAGATATGGGGTTTGAGCCAGGTTTTGGAGATGGCTAAGATGTCAGGTTGGTTATGGCTTAGCCATGCTTGAAATTGGTGTATTTTATTGTTGAGACTTTGGGCGTTGATTGTAAAGTATTTGAGAGCATTGTGGGAGGAGTAGGGGGAAGAAGGAGATGGGGGAAAGGAGTTGTTAGTAAAGGGACTAAGACCAGGGTTGGGAAGAATATCTCCAGCTAAGACTAGGTTATTGAAGGAAATAACCTTTAGACATTTGGGTTTATATTGAATGAGTTTGGGTAGAACTAACATTAGTTTAGATGTAAGTGTTTTAGCTGTGGTAAAGATAATTTTAGGATAGAATAGGTGCAGAGGGTTAGGTTGAATAAGGGAAGAGGAGATGGAATAGAAATGAGTGTATGAATGAGGGAGAAGAAGGGTATGTGTGGCAGTTTGAGTTGAAGGTGGGATAGGTGGTGCATTAGAATAATATGAGCTGGCATAGTATAGGGGAATTAAGAATACAAGGAGGAAGCAGGGGGCCCAGAAGGTGTGGAGAATTATGAGGAGCATATCTAGACAACGGTAGTTTAATGGATATAATTCAGGGGGAAGGAACAGGTAAGAAGTAAGAGGGGTAGAGAAAGAGATAAAGGTTATCTTAGTATAAAAGAAAAGAGGAGGGGACTTTAAATGGTGAGGTGTTAGAAAGTGAGATATGTTTAGGTGGTAGGGTGAGAGGTGCAGTAATGAGAGAAGATCTTCTATTGGGTAATTAGGCTGAGTGGTTGGGGAAAGGGTAGAATAAATATAGGTGTGCTGGAGCAGGTGGAAATTGGGGGCAGGGTAGGGGAGCGGTGTGAGCCCACAGGGTGAACGGAGTGGAGTAGAGTCAAGGAGGAGGAGAAAGCAGAGAGTATATCAGTGAAGAAGAGAATAGATCTGAGGTGAGGAGACTACAGGAATGTCACTAAGTATTTGAGATGAAGGAATCAGAAGGTTCACTAGAGCTAGAGGCTATACAGGCAGTGATAGCTTAATAGAATTTTGGCCAAATCAAAGGCTAGGAACTGGGGAGAGTTAGGTTAACAGTAGTGTTAGCATGCATTGAAGTGTAGAAAGAAGAAGGATGCTGCCACCTAATGGCCATACTGGGTAACTATAAATGTAGATCTCGGGCACTCAGGGGAAATGGAAAGAAGCCAGGAAGGTAAAGAGGGAGGATTAAATCTGTGGTAGGCTGCTAGCTATTGCTCACCGGGGTTGATATACAAGAGTGCACTTGTATTGTAATGTCTAATTTACAATAGGGTACATACACTTGATATTAACTCTTAGGGAGGTAAGGATGTAATAGAAACACAGTAAAAGTCCTTTTATGATGTCCGTTCAAGGGCAGGAAGCCAGGGATTCCAAGCAGAGGACTGGGAGGCACCTGGGGTGGAAGTGATGCAGTGGGAATAAACTGTAAGGAAAAGGAATAATTAAGCAGTTGTACATCTTAAATACAAAATTACAGCAGCAAGAATCGGGGTAGGGAAAAAAAGGAACAAGTAGGTAAGAAGTAGTGAGTTATCTAGAGAGATGGTTAGGTGGAATGGAGTATGCAGTTGGGAAAGTAGCAGTACAAGCAATTAGCCATAGGTAATGCAAACACAGTTCTAAACAATTAACCATAGGTAATGCAACACAATTCATAACTACAGCTCAGTTAGGAACAAACAGAGTAATAGTAGATGATAAAAAACATCTAGGCAAATTATAAATTCAGAGCAGCACAGACATATTAAAACAAAGATGCACGACAAAAATCATCATGGAATTATTAAGGAAGAGCAGCATAGATTTATAATAGCTCAAAGATGCAGGCTCTAATAATTATGCAGTAGTTACAAAAACATCTATGGTATTACTGAGCCACATACTTTCACTAAAACAGATAAGCAGGCTCTAGTAAAATATGCAGCAGTTATGAGGTAAGAAACAGCAATGCAGACAAGAGTCTGCTCCCAGTATGGCCATGTAGTCAGACATTGTATGCTTAAGCATTCACATTCACTGACAAAACGTAATGTAGTTATCTAGAACAGGCTGTTAGACTACCCTTGCATTATGAGGAGGTAAGCCACTAAAAACAAGGAACAATATGCTTGTGACATCAAAGACCAAGTGGAGACACTTATGTAGTGCTGGCCAGTGTAACTTTTAGTTATGTACTCACCATAACTTCAGATGTTTGGGATCCATCTCGCCTACATTCTGACTGATGGGTTCGGAGCCGATCCCTCGGCTCCGACTCGGCACGCTTATGCCAAAGAGCGAAGTCTCTTATTGGCTGAGCTTACTATATCCCAGCATGCACCACTACCAGTCCCCCAGATCTAGTTTGTCCGCATACATGCACACATGCACGCCCTGCTTATATAACATCGTCAGATGAAACAAGATAAAACAGTAGAACTCAAAACCGTTCAATCTCTTCTGATCTCCAAGGCAGGGGAAGGAGGGTGGGTATTAGGAATGTGGCGAGATGGATCCCAAACATCTGAAGTTATGGTGAGTACATAACTAAAAGATGTTATGTGATCCTATCTCGCCTACATTCTGACTGATGGGACAGCGTCCTAGCACCTGAATCCTGGGTGGCTCACTGGAAAACACTCCTGAGTACCGTGGAACCAAATGATGCTCGTCCTTTAGATGCCACATCCAATTTGTAGTGGGAAATGAAAGTGTGCGGATTGGACCAAGTAGCCGCAGCACAAATCTCCGATATAGCGAGCTTGGAATGAAAAGCTATAGAAGTAGCCATAGCTCTGGTAGAATGAGCTTTGATAGATGTTGTAAGTCGCTTATTCGAAGAAGAATAAGCCTGAGTTATGCAATCTCTAATCCATTTGGAAATAGTAGCTTTTGTGATGGTTTGACCCAATTTATTATCTGAGAAGGACACAAACAACTGGTCTGACTTACGAAGTTGCTGAGTCCTGTCTAAATAGAAGCGTAATTGCCTGTGAACATCCAATTTATGGAGAGTGTATTCTGCTTCATTGGAGAAATTTGGGAAGAAAACTGGTAGCTCTAGAGACTGTTGGAGACAAAGATTAGAACAGACCTTTGGGACAAAGGATGGATTAGGCCTAAGAGATACTCTGTCCTTGTGGAAAATCAAGTACGGTGGTTTAATGGACAGGGCTTGAAGCTCTGAAACTCTTCTTGCAGAAGTAATTGCAACTAAGAAAGCAGTTTTCCAAGACAGATATTTTAACTCACATGTAGCAGCCGGTTCGAAAGGGGAAGATGTCAATGCACGAAGCACTAAATCTAGATCCCACAGAGGCGCAGGATGAAAACTGGGGGTCTCAACAGACCCGCACCTTTAATGAAAGTTTTGCATAGTCTGCTGCTCATCAATGGAGGATCCATGGACTCGTGAAATTTAGAGATTGCCGCTAGTTGGACTTTAATAGTAGAGACAGAAGATCCTTGATTAAATAGGGATGTTAAAAATTTCAAAACCTCTGGGATAGGAGCAGTGATAGGGTCTAAGCCCTTGAGTTGAGCCCAGATAGCAAACCTCTTCCACTTACTGAGGTACAATTTGTTAGTGGTGGGTTTGTGGGCCGAAGATAAAATGTGAACAACTTCCGGGTCTAATGTGTGACTTCTGACTAAAGTCGGAAGTGGAGGAGCCAAGCTGTCAACTTCAAAGATCGAAGGGACTGATGCTGTTGTCCCGACTGATGAATTAGCAGGTCCGGAATTAGGTCTAAAGTCCACGGATCGTCCACCGCATGTTTCTTCAGGTAAGGAAACCATACCTGACGAGGCCAGTATGGGGCAATCCGTATCATTGCGGACCCCAATTGAGAAGCTTTTTGAATGACTTTGGAGAGAAGTGGAATCGGAGGAAAGGCATAAAGTAGCCCTGTTGGCCAAGGTTGTGCTAGAGCATCCATAGCTGGTACTCCCTGATGTGGAGTCAAGGAGAAGAACCTTTTGCACTTGGTGTTTAGTGGAGTTGCAAATAGGTCGCAGCACGGCGTCCCCCATCTCCGGAAAACCTGATCTGCTACTGTTTTGTTTAGGGACCACTCGTGAGGAGAGAGAATTGTCCTGCTTAATCTGTCTGCCAGTATATTCGATTTCCCCGGAATGTGGGTCGCTGCCAAGAAATGGCTGGTAGCTACCGCCCATTCCCACACCCTCATGGCCTCTCTGCAAAGGGGGTAAGATCTGGTCCCTCCTTGCTTGTTTAGGTACCAGACCACCGACATGTTGTCTGTGTGGATGGCGATTATGCCCTGAGGGAGAAACCTGTGTAAGGCCTGTAGGGATAGAAGCACCGCCCTCATCTCCAATACATTGATGTGGAGAAGAGTTTCGTCTAGAAGCCAGGATCCCTGAACTAACCTGCCCAGACAATGCCCCCCCCACCCTGTCTGGGAGGCATCTGTCGTCAGGGTGACCACTGGAGAGGGAATAACAAAAGGACTTCCTTGATTTAGATTGGATGTCTGAAGCCACCAGCGAAGGTCCCGTTTGCATGTTTCTGTAATCATGATGGGATGATTGAGGGGAAGGTCCTGAAAGGACCATTGAGTTGACAATAGCCACTGAAGAATCCTCATGTGCAATCTTGCCAGAGGAACTAAAAGAACCGTGGCAGACATTGAACCTAAAACTTGTAGAACCATCCTGGCTGGGGCTTTGGATCTTGAAATCAGTGCTTGAACTTGGCCCTGTAAAGTTTGGATCCTTTCGGCAGGAAGAAAAACGCGCATCAATTTTGAGTCTATCTCTGCTCCTATGAACCTTATGTGCTGAGAGGGCAGCAAGACAGACTTTGACCAATTGAATGTAATCCCCAGGGTAGCACCCAGGGAGATGGTGGCTTTGAGGTTGTCCATTAGTAGATGCCTGGTGGTGGCAGTCAGGAGCCAGTCGTCCAGATAGGGAAACACTTGGAATCCAAGACTCCTCAGGTGAGCCGTCACTACTGCCAAACACTTGGTGAACACCCTGGGGGCTGTGGTGAGACCAAAGGGCAGTGCACAAAATTGGTAATGACTGACTCCCAGGCTGAAGCGCAGATACCTCCTGGACGCCTGATGTATCGGTATGTGATAATAGGCGTCCTTGAGGTCTATGGACCACATCCAAACATCCTTCTCCAACAATGGGAGAATGGATTGTAACGTGACCATTCGGAATTTGGATTTCGTGACGGATTGGTTCAGTCTGCTGAGATCCAATATTGGTCTCAGGTCCCCTGTCTTTTTTGGCACTAAAAAGAACCTTGAGTAATTTCCGGATCCGATCTGGTCTGTGGGGACCGGTTGGATGACTCCTTTTTCTAGCAGCTTTAAAGCTTCTGTGGCTGCCATTTCCCTTTGACTGGGTGGTGGGTCCGGGATTTTTTTGGATGGTGGGGGTGAATATGTGAATGGGATGGTGTAACCTCCGGCAATGATCCGAAGCACCCATCTGTCCTGAGTGATTGACTCCCAGGCTTTTAGGTGCTTGGCAAAATGACACCCGACTGGCTCCGGAGCAGCACAGCCGGGCAATCCCTCATGATGTGTGGGAGGCTGAAGAGCCACGAAAGGACTCGCGGTCTCCAGAATTGCGGGGCCCTCTGCCGCCTCTGGGACGGCGTCTCCCAGAAAAATTTCCCCGTCCTCTGCCTCTGGAAGGGGAATCTTCCTGCTGTTGGGGGAAAAACTTACGAGATTTACGGAACCACATCTTCCCCCCTCCTTTAGCCTTGGGGTAAGGCCGAAAGGGAGTGGAATAACGGGCACCTACGGCAGATAAAGTTTTTCCCTCTTGCTCACAGCGGGTAAGGGTGTCTTTAACCTTAGGTCCAAACAAAGAGGACCCATCAAAGGGAGCGTCGGCGAAGGAAGACTTGAAGGCCTCCACAAACTGACACAAGCGGAGCCAGGCTTGTCTCCTTAGAGCCACGCCTGTGCCTGCCGCTCTACCCGCCTTCGGCCGCATAGGAAATGAGCCTCATGGACGAGTTAGAAATTGACGTAAGGATAGCCAACTGAGAGCTAACCGACTGGGCTAGCTGCTCAGGTAGGTTCCCCGAGAGGGAATCTGACAACTCCTTGACCAGATCCCTCTGAAGCCTGGTAAAATGTGCCAAATAATTCAGAGACCTTAAAGTAAAGGCCGCTGAAGTCAGGGTGCGCTTCCCGTACCTGTCCATGCTCCTAGACTCCTTATTAGGAGGATGGACGGACGTTGAAGCCTCTGCCACGTCCTGTTGTGTAGCAGATGCCACCACCATGGCATCTACAGCCACGCCTTTAGTGAGGAACTCCTTCTCGGGTGGGGTAGACAAAAATTTATTAGGACGAGAAGGGACTGGTTCCACGGTATCTGGATGTTCCCACGCCCTCCAACAAACTAAATCCAGAAGCTCGTCGAAGGGCGGAGACACCCAGGAGGCGGAGGGCTGAGCCCCAAAGGCCTTGAGGAGCACTGACTCATCAGCAGAGGGGGGTTTGGATATCCAGCCGCCTCGTTGTTTGAGGATCTCTAAGATGTCTGCAAATGAGACATCATCCGAGGACGACTTCGGGGACCCCTCTGCATCATCAAGATCAGTGTCCGATGTAATAGACTCGGGGGAGTCCACGTGCTTCCTCTTGCACGATCTCTTCCTTGGGGGTTCCTCCGAAGACAACTCCGAAGAACCCTCAGGAGGAGGGGAAACCCCAATGGGGTACCCTCAGGCCCAGGGGCTCCGCTGCCTACGGACAGGGGAACTGCCAAAGACCCAGTCTCCACGCCCAGGGAAGGTGCCGGTAAAGCCAGAGAGATGGCCGAAGAAGACTTGGCCAAGGCACTCCTCATGGCTCTGAAAGCCGGACCCCCAAAATCTTGGGAGTGTCCGGTCCCCGGAGCCATGATAGCCGACGGAAGTCCCGCAGCCGAAGCACCGAGAGGGAGGCTCGGAACCGAAAGCATAGGTCCCGAAACATCACCCCCGGGTCCAGCCGAAGAAGTCCGTGTACCAAACTCGGACCCGAAGGCCCGGGTTGGAGTAAGGGTCGGAGCCGACCCTAAGATCTCCACCGGCTCCAACAGCACCTGCTCCGACGGAGCAGGCGGTCAGAGGAGGAATGGCAATGGGGTGGGTCTGGGCTATCGGCTCCGAAGCCAACTGGGTCGGAACCGAAACAAATTTTTGGAAGACTGGGGACTGGAACAGTCTTTGGAGCACCCTGTCTGTATCTGAATCCGACATCCTCGAAGACCGAGAGGATACTGAACGGGTTCGAGATGGCCTCTCCAACGGCCCCAAAGGGCTAGGGGACCGGCTCCGAGGCGACTCGATGACTATCGGCACCGAAGGAATACACACACTAGATTCCATCGGTGCCGAGGTGGACTTCGACGCCGAGGAGGAAGTGTCTGAGCGGGCAACCCTTGTCGGCTCCGAGACCAGTGGAGCCGACGAAGGTGACCCGCCTCTCGATGCCCCAGCCATCGGCTCCGAAGCTAGAGGAGTCGAGACTGGTGGCATCGAGGCAGACCGTTCCGCCCTCGGCTCCGAAGTCCTTGGAGCCGAAGGAGAAGCCTGTCTATGTCTTTTGGCGGTCGGATCCGACGGACTGGTCGGAACCGACGCCCTTTTCTTTTTAACCGGAGAAGGAGAGGATGCCAAGGCTTCTTCAAAGGAAGGTTTTATTAACCCTTTAAGAATCAGTTTATTTTTCCTCTCCTGGAGGACCCTTGAGGAAAAAGCGTGACACACGCTGCATGACTCCTGTAAGTGTTTTGCACCCAAACAATACACACAGAGCGAGTGATCGTCTGTGATAGACATTTTGAAATTGCATTTGGTGCATTTTTTGAAGCCCGAAGGCCTAGGATTTTGAGACATTATGGCAAAACAATTTCAGTAACCTTTGACAGAAAAATACAATATCCACTGACTTTCTGTTTACTGACACTACCTGATAAAAGGCTTACAGTTATCGCTTAAAAGCGTCGCAAATAATAAGGGTACTTTGAAACCCTGTAAGTTAGGAGGGTTGGCTGACTGGGAAGGCCCTAAGATAAAGGAGGCCTAAACCAAACTCAACCCAATCACACAACAAGTCTTTCACAAACTCCAAACACACACAAAAGTGAAGAATAGCCGTTAAAACAGCTTTTTATGACAAGAACAGCAAAATTCTGACAGAAAAAAGTTAGTAAATTTACTACTCAGCTCAGCTAGCTCGAGACCACGTCTTCGCAGATTAGCGGCAAACGAGATCTGGGGGACTGGTAGTGGTGCATCCTGGGATATAGTAAGCTCAGCCAATAAGAGACTTCGCTCTTTGGCATAAGCGTGCCGAGTCGGAGCCGAGGGATCGGCTCCGAACCCATCAGTCAGAATGTAGGCGAGATAGGATCACATAACATCTCACGTTTATAAGAATTGCGGACAGCAAAAACAGCCAGAAAACCGCTCTGTATTTCCTTCAACTCAGGAACTAAGTCTAGGCACAAATATTTAATACAAAGGTCATATTGGCGTTCCTAATAAACATTCAGAGGAATCAATTTAGGTAATGCAACAGCTAAGGCCGACCAGCTACTCAGAAATGTTTACATGTGTTAATTACAAGCGGCAAAATACAGCCAGAAAGCTGCTCTGTATGTCCTGCAGTTCAGGAGCTAAGTCTAGGCTCAAAAGCATAGTAGTTAAAGCAGCAGCTTAAGCCGACCAGCTATTCAGAAATCCAGGACTATGCACTCATGCCTGTTTGGTGTTCTTAGTGTACAATTAATAATAACTAGTTCTGGGTGAAACAGCAGTTAAAGCCGTGTCCAATTCAGGAAGCAGGTACGCGGCTACTGTTTGCAGTAACAGGTAGGACAAATAGTTTAAGTATGGCTCAAAGTACAGGTATAGCAGCAGTTAGAGCTATTTCTGTGGAATGGACACAAGACAGAGATGAATTACATGTAGGAGAAATAGCGGTAAAGCTGCTTCAAATACAAAATGCACAGGAGCGATTCCAACCAGGTACTATCAGTCACTGAAAAGCGTAAAATCACAGGACTCGCATTTTGACCCACAGATGGAAGGGCGGTGCTCACTGATCAGGATAAAAGTAATGGCAAAAGCTAGTTTACAGCTCAAGCTAGATTACCGCTCAAGCAGGAAAGCCAGTAAATAACCCTATGCAATCACAAGACCCGAGCCACGTGCAGTGATTAGAGAGTCAGCAACTACACCATATAAGTTTCAAAGGGGCAGAGGCACGTAAAAAGGTTAAATAAGTACACAGAGTTACACAGTTCTATTTTGTTTGAAACTTCACAACAAGCACAAAACACAACATTCACAGTTATTAGTCAATGCAAACACTCACCTTTAAGTGGAGCCAGCAGTCTACACAGTACAGGACTGGAGGGGATAGGAGCGAATTTAAAAATGGTGCCATGAGTCCGAGCAATGTAATATAGATTTGTGGGTGGAGAGTGTGTAAGATGAAGAGGAGGGATTGAGGCAAGAATGTGAGAGTAGAGCCAGAGTGGGATGAGAAGAGGCAGGGAGTAAAGGGAGGATAAGTGTATGGGGGAATGAGGGGGTAAGCGGCAGGGAGAGAAATGGAAAGGCTTGGAAGCCAAGGAGGAGGAGAAAGCAGAGAGTGTATCAGTGAAGCAGAGAACAGGTCTGAGGTGAGGAGACTACAGGAATGGCACTAAGTATTTGAGTTGAAGGAAGCAGAAGGTTCACTAGAGCTAGAGGCTATACAGGGCAGTGATAGTTTAATAGAATGTTGGCCAAATCAAAGGTTAGGGACTGGGCAGAGTTAGGTTAACAGTAGTGTTAGCATGCATTGAGGTGTAGAAAGAAGCAGGATGCAGTAGTGGCCCTACTGGGTAATTACAAAGTTAGATCTCAGGCATTCAGGGGAAATGGGAAAAAGCCAGGAAGGTAAAGAGGGAGGATTAAATCCGTGGTAGGCTGCTAGCTATTGCTCATTGGGTTGGTATACAAGAGGGCACTTGTATTGTAATGTCTAATTTACAATAGGGTACATACACTTGAGATTAACTCTTGGGGAGGCAAGGATGTAATAGAAGCACAGCAGGAGTCCTTTTATGATGTCCGTTCAAGGGCTTGTACAAGGACTGAGTACCAGGTGCGTTTTATACACTGAGTAGAAAATTGCAGACTTCACTGCTGCTGCTGCTGCTGCATACACCTGCTTCTTCACTGAATCTTTGGCTGCAGATAGTAATTGACTTCAACCAGTGATAAGTTAATTTCTTTGGCCACATAGAACTGCTTCCAAATAAGGCTGTAGCCAATACTATTCACTACTTTTCTCATTTCTGTTATTTACTAACATTTTTATTTGTCTTGCTTAGTGAGGCTGTGCTATGCACAGCATGGCGCACGTATGCTTTATAAAAATAAATAGGGATTGCACACTAAGGCTTTATAAAACATTAATGTCTATAGTGCAATGATGATGCTTCATACACAGTAATGTTGAAAGTATGACATTGGTAATATAAGGAACAAGCACTAGGGAGTACAAAGGGTAAATATGACCATAACATGTGACAATTAATACTGATTGTATAAAATACACCTTATAAGGAATTGACTGTGTGTCTGGATGGGTTAATGCATTGTTGTTGGAGGCAGATGGTACTGGGTTGGAAATGGCGTGTGGGCATGAATTTTACATACAATTACTGATACTACTGCCTTTTACTGTTGCTTGGTGATGGTGCACATCTTGCACCATCACGCAATGAATCTTTAAAGGAAATAAATGCGAAAATAGGCAAGTGGTGAAATGGGGAGCAAGCAGGGGGAAAAACAAAGTGAAAGTAGGGCAGGAATGTGTAGGAAGGATGAAAGAAAAAAATCATAGCTATCCATTTCCTCAACAGATGTACACAATATTAGCTGAATATGGTCTGTTACTGTCAGAGACAGAGGTGACAACAACATAATCATGTTGTATAGCCAATTGGACTGCATCAAGTGTGTCAAGTAGATACATGTGCAAAATGGAGAGCTATGTATGGGCTGAATTTTTTTTTTTGACAGGTGCCTTTTTTTTGGTGAGAGAGGAATGTTGGGGAAGGGACATAGGCATGTCTAGGGTAGGCAGGTTGGCAAGGTGATGAAGTAATTTCTGACAGACAGAACATACAAGATAAGGTACAGGGATGGAGAAGGACACAAGAGGGGGGTGAACACCATGGTTGGGGTGAGGGTGGGGAAATTGGGTTTGCATGGACATCAGGACAGCTAACATTGTGAGTCCCCACTGTCCCCTAACTCCACCGGCAGCTGAAGTTCCCAATGTGTGCATCTTTGACAGGTACTCTGTACAAGAACAGAGAGCAGACACTCCATTCAGCATAGGTATATGTCCTCTGTGCAGTGCACGATCCTAAGCACCATTCTTGGCAACTTATTCTGGGTGATAAATGCACTCTCTCCATCACTGTTTCCAGAGGGGATCACAGGCCTAGGCCACTGGGGCAGAACTACCTGAATGCCCAGGTGATGCAGGCAAGCAGAGGGGTTGCGGCCTGGCTGCAGCCCAGATGTGCTGGGCCTTGGTGCTGTAGCCAGTGGAGTGAGAATAGGAGGATCACATGGGACCTGCTTACCTTGCTGTGCTGTATTAATAAAAAAACATGAACATACAATTATAAAATTAAAATAATGAAAAAAAAATAGACACATAAAAATAAATATGTGAACAATGAAAAAAAATTTAAACATATTAATGACAAAAATAGCAAAAACAAATTTTATAACAACAAATACAAACAAAATCAGAAATAATAAATTAAAACAATGAAATACAAAATTATACATAATAACAACAAAATAAAAACAAATTAAACAATTAAAAAAAAGAAAAAAGGGGGTGGGATGAGAGAAAAAACATGAAAACATTACTAACTTCATAGTTAATATACAAGAGCTTTCTACAATTATTTCACTCTATTCTGTTGTGTTTTACTTTTAACACTACCAACTCCTAAGAGATTTCTTTACCACTTTGAAGACTACCCAGTTACTAACAGATGGACATTGTAGTACTGATCAGATTGCAGCCAGTAATATATGCATGATTACACTTGCCAGCAGGCCAGTCATGCCAGAGGTATTGAGGTCTGAAAGTAACTTAGTATAATGATGATTAGCTAACAGTATTGTGTATATAATACTGAAAACATAACACTATTGTACACACTATTGTATATTTGGGAAGTGTGGTCTTTGGACCCACAATCTCTCACCACTGTAATACTGTACTTTTCTTTCGGACTACAGACTAATGCATGCATACTGTCCTTTTACACTTTATACATGCCTGCTCACTGTTATTTGAGAATGCAAAATTGTTGTTTTGTGCTAAAGAATAAGCCATGCTTACTTTCTTTTACAGTTGAGATATGCATGCTCAGTTATACAAAACTGTCTGAAATAACAAGTAATCTGTCTTTAACAGTTAAAGCTACAGTAATAGTACTGTTTATATGCATACACACTTCACTCCAAACATGAAACCTCATATTTGAGACCCTTTTTTCATCAGTTGTGGAAAAGAAAAACAAAACAGAATGTCACTATGAATACCAGTCTTTCTTTTTGGAATTGTTTTATTGGTTTTTACAAATACACAAAATAAAACATACAATTTTACATATAGTTAATCTTTGATTTAGTATACAAATTATAAATAACACAATTTAACAAAAGTATTTACAGAAGACATCCACATATTTACATTTCTGAAATATATGTTACAATAAAGCATTCATGTTGTAATATTTTCTTTTTTTAATAATTCTCGTAAACTAACCCGCATATTATATTAATATGTTTTCCTTGAAGTCCTTGACTTAATAGTGCAGATCTCCATTTCGCATACATCTGTAATAATATTTCTAAATTCTTTAAACGTTGGTGGAGTATCTGATATCCAGTTTCTAGATATAGTTTTCCAGGCTACTGTCAGAATTGACCATAACAAAGGAAATTAGATTTTTCTAATACTACTATGTATAGGTGTGTTAAAGAGAACAATAGATTTAGTTTTAGTAAAATTATCTGTAAAAATAGATTGTAAGAGGTTATTTATTTTTTCCAATAACATTTTAATTCCTTACAGTCGTAAAACATGAGTCCAATCTGCATATTCTTCCAATTTACATCTTCTACATAAATTTGTTTTTTTAGTAATCTTACTCATGATGAGAGGTGTGTAAAAAGCCCTATTCATAAATTTCCAAATATATAACCTTCATCTGAGAGAAGATGTAGGGCAGGATTCACGAAGCCTCTGTGCAAGAGTTACAAGGCTTACACGGAGGCTGCAGTTAAACGGTGTGACGTCAGCATGGCATGCATATGCATGAGGGCATGCTGAATCACACCTAAGGCGTACACGGTCCGTGGAAGACAGTAGGGGGCGTGTGCGTAGGCCGAGCCCTGCAAACGGACATGCCCCCAGAAGAGTAAAAGTCCCGAAAATTAAACCGCCATGACAGAGTCCATGGAAATGTGAATAAACACAACACAACACATGCCCCCACAGACTATGAACATAAAATATATAAATGAACATGTTATATATTTTTTTAAATTGTAAAGATGTTTGCCCGTGAGTGCGCTTGTTTGCGGCAGCGTGCCCGTAGCTTAGCCACAGTTAGCAGTCAGTGGAAAAGCATATAAGAACTAAATATGCAAAGGAAGCCAAAAAGCAATAGCGTAGTGTTAGAGACATTGGCTGAAGAGCAGGCAGTCATGGTTCGAGCCCTCACAACATCAATTTTTATTTTTAGTGAAATAAGCACGAAACAAGTCCCTGACATATATGTACACATATAAAATTATATTTTATGTAAAATGTAATGAAATGGGCCATTTATTTTGAAGAAATGTGAGATAACAAAATAATAAAAAATGCCAGATGTGCCTATAGCTGAGCTACAGTTTAACAAGTTGAGTGCATCTGCCCGTAGGTGAGCAGTGGTTTAACAGGTGTAAAATGAGTGCCCAAAGGTGAGCAGTGGTTTAACAGGTGCAAAATGAGTGCCCGTAGGTGAGCAGTGGTTCAACAGGTGCAAAATGAGTGCCCGTAGGTGAGCAGTAGTTTAACACACTGAAACTGTGTGCCCCTAGCTGAGCTGAGCGTAATATGCGTGCTGACAGCCAAATGAAGCGTAAACCAGCATAACCCATTTGCGCGGAGCTGTGCACCGCGCCAACAAGATAACTGACGGGCAACGTTGTGTAAGCTGTAACAAAACTGCCTTTACACAGACACACCTCCTAGCCTGTGTAGACAGTCATAAAATATAAAAAGCAGTGGCCAGGTTCGAACCCAGGATACCATGCACCATAGTCAAGTTACTGAACCACTAAGCCATGACAACTGTACTTAGAAATGCAGTAATAGCAAATATAGAGGAATGAATAGAAAGAGGAGCATGACAAAGCAGGTTTTGTGAAGCTGATACAATTCCAAAATGGCCAATCACAGATAAGTGCGGGAAAAACGGCATATATAAGCCCCATAGGCGGGAATACACAGCATAACCAATTGTAGAACCAACTTGCAGCCAGAATGTCAGGTGTAGGTGAGGGTAGTTGCTTTCGAGCACAGAGGTGGGGCATTGAGGAGTCTAAATATATGGTTTGGCTCCTTGTCCACAATCATGAGGCCCAACTCATGCAGGGCCAGGTCCTGTGGGGAGCATATAGGGCTGAGGCGTGGGACCGGTTGGCTCATGATCTTACCAGTGCCACAGGGATACCAAGGACTGGTGAGCAGGTCCATCACCACCATGCGGACCTGAAGAGATGGAAGCAGGACCAACTGAACCGTTGGATCCAGGAGACCCGGCAAATGCCCAATGCCCCACTACTGAGTACGTTACATCTAATTATTTATGTAAGAAATTAACCTAGCTGATATTATGGAGATGTGTATTCCAATATTACTTTATTTATATTACAGCTGCAGGTGTCCGTTCTGCGAACCGTAGAGCCTATGGCGATAAGCTGGTGCTGTTGCACCACCAGGCAGGTCAGTAATCCTCTCCCTGTAACTGTAAATAAATATAAAAGTATGACAGTTAGCAAAAGAGTGCAGTGTAATCACTAAGTAATAAAATGTGCAAGTAACAGTGTAAGAGGGTTTGCAAGTATTGCTTGATTACAAAAGTGTGATGCAGTCTGTAATCCAAACAGAGAAATGAAAAAGTCTGAAATAAAGTCTGAAGTAAAGATGTCCCACCTGTAATTTAATAGTACAAAACATGCAGCAGGCTGAAAAGTACAGCTGCAGAAGCTGAGTAAAACACATCTGTGAAATATATCCCTGTTGAAATACAGAAACATGACAGAAGTGAGACTGTTGGAAAGGATTGTAATAACTACAGGTAAAACATGTCAATAAAGCCTAGAATTAAGTACCATCCTGAATTGTAAAAATAAAACAAGTGAGAGAGTGTGAGAAAGAATTATGAATCCACCAATAAAGTAGTAATAACTCCTGAATAAAGTATACTGCAGTCAGTACAGAATTAAATGAATGTGACAAGCAGAACCAAACTGTGAAATGTGTTCAAAATGTTCCTGCAGCTGGAATGTGTATCCCAAAATCTGGATATGTTGCTCTCAGTCTGCAATATGCAGATAGTATGGTTGTCTGAAATACCAAACATCCACAGTTGTCTATAGCTATATAAAGCAAATGTAGCAGGATGATGTAGCCGAACAGAGCCAGATATGAATGTGTATGAATAAAAATGAAAATGTATATTGATGTAGCAGTAACATTCCTATCACCAACTTGAAGTAGTTATCACATAGGAAGCTGTAGGTAGAACTGTAGTGTGTATATATCTGCAGCTATTAGAAATGTACAGCATATGTATTGGTATTTGAAGGTGTTAATTAAATTTTCTTCACCCTACCCTATAACCACATATAATCCATTCCACGTGAAATTGGTATGTGCAATCACAATTAACACCCCTGGACATTTGTCCTGTTGGGTCATACATATTTGCATGTACGTTGATCCATCTGCCCTGTTCATACATCCAAATCTGATGGCCTGTTGCCATCAATCAACCCTGCACGTTGTTGGACTGTGTATTGCTGTTCAACTTATGCATGTGTTATGCTTACTGTTCAATGGTTGAATATCTGGGTGTTTGGTTAATGGGAATACTAATGCATGCTGTTACAACTAATTGTGAATGGCATTGTATGTTACTAACCCAAACTGTCATGACATAATGCAAAACATAGGATGACAGGGAAGGCGGGTTCCAGCGGAACCACCTCTCCCACCTCAGCTGGCGAGTGCACCTGGCAGTAGTGCCCAGTCTGGACCCTCCTCCGGTGGCCCTGTGCCACCTGTGGGTGGAAGCACTGCAGGGGATGGGGCTCCCCCCTCTGCAAGTGTGGCCGGAGGAGAACAACCACTCACCCTCCGTAGCGTCCGGACTGTGGGGCGTAGGGAGATCCAGGAAGATGTTCTTGGGCCCCTACGCCAGCTTGAGGCACAGGTGGCACAACTAACGGGCGTGCCTGCTGCCCAGCCTACACAGCCCCCAGCACAGCCCCGTCGTGGGCAGTGAAGGCACAGTGGCAACTGCCCATGGGTGGGGATATCAGTTCCACTGTTGCCATCTGTGGGCTCATGGGCTCTAGATATCCAAACATCCGTCCCCGTCAATTGTGTAACCCCCCCACATGTCATACACTGCCCCTGTATGCGTCTTGTTTGTCTTGTCTGTTGACCTATCCAACATACCTCCCCAGCTATACCGACTTCCTTTACCTGACATACCACGCTCACCTGAAAAAAAAAAAAAGGGCACTCTGTACCCACAAAAAAATTACGCCCCATACATAGCTGACCATTTCTCACACATGTCTGCTAGACATGGAAACTGTCAATTACAATTGGCTGTACAACAAATATTATTGTTGTCCTCACACCTCTCTCAGGAGTGGAATGTTTCAAATGTCACACCAAATTACAAACATATGCACAGCTGTTGCTGATGAAGAAATGGGCAGCTATGGGCCTTACCTACATCCCTCCTGCAAAACCCAAGCTTGTTTCCCTACTGTCTTACCCTCTTTGTGACCCCTTTTTCACCACTTTCCTGTCTCCCCATTTTCATTTATTTCAAAGAAACTAGCACGGGTGTGCGCAAGAGTAAGCACTTTTAAGCAGTTGTAAGCGGGTGTGCGCGGAGCTGAATGCCAGTGCGCATGCGGGAGCTCCGCGCAAACCAGCGCTAACCAGGTTACAACTGCTTAAAAGTGCCTTAGTCACTCAATGACAAGTCCTGTAGTCTGCTCAAAAGCAAACTAAAATCCCACTGTCAGTCCCGAACCCAGGACCTTGGAAACAGTGGTCTGCATGACTTACCACTAAGCCATGACTGTTATATAAGAACATTGTGCTACAATAAATATATCACGTAATAGTAGGAATGAATGTAAAGGGAATATAGGATGTGTAGTACACAAAGCATGTCATGTATATTTACTGTCAAATCTAGTAGATTTCTATAATAGTAGTGTGTGAACAGAAACAGCCATGCTAGTTTGTAGCTAGTAGGTAATAATGTCACTGTAGCACCTTGCAAGCCACACACATACTCACAGCAGGATAATCATTGCCCATACCCCACAACCTCTTACAGGAACACATCCGGACCAAGTAATAAAATATGTGGAGCAAAGGGGCAAAAACAGGGACACATTCCAAATAATGCTACAACAAACTTAGACAGTTCAGAGAGTAACAGGTTCTGCATTTTGTTGGATGTTTGGAAGGGTATGAAGTCTGAAACTTAAATGTTTGTCACTATAGTCTGACTTGAGCCCAGAGTGATTTGCCACAAAGAGCTGCTCATGAGATATTGACCAGAATATGAGGCAGAAATGTGGACAACCTACAAATATCTGTACACTTGAGAGGTCTGGCACTGCCATATTTGAATAGTTAAGAGCCTAGACATAGCAACAGTGACTGAGTTACACGGATGCCCCACAGACTCCCTGTGAAATGTACAAACAGTAGGCAGAAAGGTGTTACAACACATGCAATGGTAACTATGAATTACTGAAAGTATGCACCACTTGCACGGCAGAAATAGTGTAGTAATACATATGCTCATGCTATCCCACAGTCACAACTGCAGAATACCAGACAATTTAATGGGTGTACCCCACTGATATGTACCATTCCATGAGGCAGATAAAAGATGCACCTGAGAGTCTCTGGGGCCTGCTCAGCAGCATACTCAAATACCCTAATAGATGTCAAGGTCCACACCATGGCCAGACCACACTGCATGCACTAACACCCTAGCAGATATAGCAAGCATTCCAAGGGGTGAATGTACATGGAAAATAGGAAAGCCACAGCAACACACTACAGTCAAGACACCTAGCAGGCATACAAGTAGTGAATGTAAAGGGCAAATATTGAAGCCATAGCAACAAAGTGCAAGAGCCACTGCTATACACCAGTTACACCACATGTCCCACAGGAAAGCACACACACCCACATTAACAGTAGTAGTAGTCTTAGGTGTCAGTGTGCATACACACTTAGTACAGGAAACTGGAGAAATGAATGGAGAAATGTTAATCTACAACACAGCCGGAAATATGAGAGAGATACTAACCTTTACACTCACAGAACAGTGTCCACAGCATACCAGCATGGTCCCTGCCCTTAAAATCTGAAAGGGCTACACCTATCTCACATACCTTTTTATAGCACTGTCCTGAAATCACAGTGAGAACTGCAATCAGTACACAACTGGCTGCATGCAATTAGCAAATGCTGGCTAACAATTGGTGCAGAGGCCATCACATGGACATATGCAGATACCTACAAAAGCATGCTGTACTCCCAGTCCACACATGCAATACTTTCATTGCACCCTGTGGAGGTAGGGAGAGACAGAGAGAGAGAGAGAGAGAGAGAGAGAGAGACAGAAAAAAAATTAAACATACACAAACAAAACCGGTCTGCAACAACCACTTGAATGCTGACAACTGGCAAGTGGAGCAGCAGGACACGAAACCAGATGGCAACACAAGCAGCTGTGACAAACACAGGTAATGTAAAGTAATACTATAAAAGTCTACATACTGTGAACCCTCCATATGTGTCATTGGTCTGTATCCATATGTATATGAGGATGTGCAAAGGGCAGGGGACATACAGCAACTATCAGTGAAGGCTGTACATACATATGTATGTGAGAGCATCTATGTGCACATATCAATGTAGGTTGAATGTAGGTTGTAGTGCAATGTACAAAGTAGGTTTCACAGTTATGTATGTTTAGCAGTATGTTAGTGTGTGTATACAGTTTTGTAAACAAACATGTTGATATACCTATCTATCATATGGATACGTATGTATGTCAATATATGTATGTATGTATATATATATATATATATATATATATATATATATATATATATATATATATATAATATGCATATATGTATACATACATAGAGAGAGATGTAGGAATACATAGACAGATGTAGATAGATCGAATATGTACAAACATATATATGTAATACACACATACAGATATAGATATATGTAGATACATATACATAGACAGACAGATCTGACTATCTACAGGTATGACTGTATATGACGATCTCACACTCCCCTGTCCCACCCCTCTGTCACTCTCACCCCCTCTCTGTCACACCCCCTCTCCATATCTATAGCAATATATGTACATCAATATATATGTATATATATATATATATATATATATATATATATATATATATATATATATATATATATATATATATATATATATATATATATATATATATATATATATATATATAAACATATAGATATATATATATATATATATATATATAGAGAGAGAGAGAGAGATGTATATATATTCTGAGTGAGGCACATGTGTACAGATGTATTGCAACAGGTGCCTGGTGATAAAGGCATGGAGTGAACACCAGTGTCAAAACTGGAGTACCATACCCCATTTCAAATCACCTACACCAGTAACCACCAGATATGTGATTGGCTGCCCACCACTGCATGTGTCAGGGGTGAACAGGGTCATAAATGTGTACAATAGTCCCCCCAATGATATTCACAGTGGCACACTATTCCTGGAATACCTGCACATGGTATGTGTCAGCAGACATGGTGTGTCAGCTATGGACATGTAGGTCAGTGTACCCCTCCACACCACACAATGGCTGCCATGGTACGTACCTCACATGACAGCTACAGATATGGAGAAGGACACAGTGACATGTACAACACTGTGACAATGCACTCAAACACATTACCAATGCACAGTGACTGACAACACCACAGAGTACACACATACTACCCACATAGAGGTTACCACTCCTGGATTTAAATACTTAAGTCACACCCATGACAGATGTCCAACAACCATAGTAACACCTCACACCATCCACAACCTAAATGACTGCTGTGTGTTGTCCGTGACACTGCAATAGAGAGCACATGGTGGAGGCACAGGTTCCTACCCACAGATAAGACATACCCTGCAATAAACCACACAGCGTTAAGAAGCAAGACTCCCCATGAGTGAATGAATGTTAGTCAGATAGGTAATATGCCATATGAGTCACCCTGTGTAACTGTTTGACAGCAGCAGGTACCATCACATCACATGTGTCACAATGGTCAGGGTAGCAGAACAGTATGCTGCTGTAGTCCCAGGGGCAATAGCATATTGTATTGTATTGTATTGTAATATATTGTATTGTGTTGTATTGTATTGGTATGTAGAGGTGCCTCCTTCATGGAGTGGAACCACTGCTGCTGTGCGCCAGTGTACAGGTACATATCCTGTAGTCAGGCTAGTGTTACATAGCACTTCTATATGTGTGTTTAGCTCCTCTTGGAGTTCATGTAGCATGCAACCGTGGATACCATCAGGTCCCATTCATGTTGTGTATTCTGCTTTTCTGAGGGCGGCTCTCACCTGGACATCTGTGATGACAGGGAGGTTACAGTCAGCTGGGATAAGTATGTCTTATTTTGGGGGAGAGGGAGGGGGGAAACCTGCACTGAACCTGTCTGCCACAATGTTGCCAATATCTGTGGGCTCAGTGAATTATTTGTTGTTGTGTACTAACTATGAGCATATTGGAGGGTTTCTGACCAGGTTGCTAACATAACTGAAGAAGGTCTTGTGGTTATTTGTAGTGTCCCTGTTGATTTCCCCTCTCAAAGTTGCCCATGGATGTTTGTATGAGAGAAAATAGCTCCTTACTAGTGCTGATTAGACATGCCTTCCCTTTATGGAATTATGCTCTGTCTTGCAGTAGCTTCCATCTTTTGTTATACAATCTGTCTATGGCTGGGGTCCACCAGACAGGATGCTGTCCCTTTGTGGAGAGTGTCTTGGTCTTATATGGGATTGCATGATCCATGCATTCTCGGAGATGTCTGTAGAAATAATTTGTGAAGGGGTCAGCATTGTGGGCTGTGTCTTCCACTGGCCCAGTGGGCTGAAAGGATACCATGTCACTGTTACAAAGTGTAAAGTTTGCATTTGAAATGTTATTCACTGTAGTCGTTTGTGCTGGTGGTGGAGGTGGGATATGTATATCCATGGCAATTAGTTTGTGGTCAGCTCACAGTAGTTGATGATGTACCCCATACAGTACCTCAATACAAACCCCCAGAGTGAGGAGGTGCTTTGGACCTGAATCAGTGTTCTGACTGCTGGGGTTTGGTAGTATGTCGTATGGAGTGTGCCAGGTACTGTTGCCAGTTTTTGGCTGAGCACTGATACCTGGCCATTTACATGTGTATCCACCAACAGATAGACAGATGCTATATATGTGAGATATGTTGTATCACAACAGTCGAGTAGCATGTGTAGTATGTGTGCCAAATTCTGCTTACATATTTTGCTGATATAATGCTATTTCCTTTTTCAGGACCATGGCTCACCAGCGCAATCCAGCTTACTCTGCAGCTGAGGATGAGGAGATACACCAGAGCCTGGTGCGGGATAATGCAATACTCTTTTCCCGCACCAGCCAGAATCAGCAGGAGAGGGCTGCACTGTGGCAAGACCTGGTCCGTTGGGTAAATGACATAGGCACGCATAATAGGACATATGAGCAGGTACGACATCACTGCAGTGATTTAATCAGAAATGTCCATCAGCGTGCATCGGATATCCACAGGCAACAGGTTGCCACAGGTGGTGGGTGGCTACACATCCCCCACTCACCAGACTGGAGGGACTACTCATAAGTGTTGTGGCTCCAGCCCGCCAACAACAACAACAGCAGCAGACATGCATTATGATGGAGGCTGGAGCCACGCAGCAGCAAGACTACGAGTGTGCAGGTAATATGCCATATGTATAGTTGACTGTTGTGTACACTGGTAGTTAATGCATGTGTGAGGTGTGTCCTTGGTTTGTAGCTGTCATCATAGTATTTAATGTGCAAGTGTGATATTCTCAATATCAGCAGCTGACCTGTGAAAGGCGACTGTTGTACTACTGATCTGTATCATACTCAGCAACAATGGCACAGTTGTGCCCACTGACATTAATTTCCTCACTTCTGCAGGTCCCTCCGGTGTAACAGCAATGCAGCCTATCCATGCTGGTGAGAGTGTATTAACAATACCTTTAATAGTCTTGATAGTAATAGTAATATTAGGCTCACTGAGTAGTGCTCTGTGTATGCATGCAGGTGTGTCTGTGTGTTGATATCTCGCATACTGAGTAGTGTGCAAGTGTGCAACTGTGTGTAACTGTGTGCAACTGTGTGCATGTGTGCATGTGTGCACCTCTGCATGTGTGCACCTGTGCATGTGTGCATGTGTGCACCTGTGCACGTGTGCATGTGTGCATGTGTGCATGTGTGCATGTGTGCATGTGTGGATGTGTGCACCTGTGCATGTGTGCATGTGTGCATCACTGGTAATATTGTGTAGACATTGTAAACTGTGTTTCCTGTTTCCCTCCCACAGGTTCTGGCGCTGCTCTGGTGTCATGCAGCAGGGAACCTGAATCAGGTGCCATGGGTACTGATAATGATGACATCTGTGTAATGGCACAGGAAGGTATGCCAGGGTCCGTCATTGGTCAGCCAATTGACAGTACACAGCTGTCAACCCCATCAATGTGCACAGTTATCCTGCCAACACACCCTTTGTCACCAATGTCCCCAGGTGATGGACAGGATACAGTGGGCATTGACCAGAGTAATGTGGTATCTGTGGCACATGCTTCCCCACACAGCAGTCATGGGCATGGCGCTGAGATTGTACCACACAGACAGATGTCCAGGGGTTCTCGTGGGAGCATCCATGGGCGTACTGCCCCTGTCAGACGTGCCCACATAGGTCTTACAACCTCAGCTATGTTTTGGGCTGTAATGCAGTCACAGTCACGTATGGAACGGTACACCAGACAGGGTCTGAGGGAGCTGACAGCATGTCGCACAGCTATGACTGACAGTATGCGTGACATTGCGGCTGCCATCCGTAATTTCACCAATGTCATAGACAGATGTTGTGGGGACATATTAGACCAGTTCCACAACTTCATGTCCATGAGCCAGGGCGATGGTGGATGGTTGAGGCATCGACATGGGCGTATGCCAGCAACAGCAGCAGCTGGCAGTCGTCGTGGATGACAACAGGGCCACGGCCGCCCCCATAGTGCCAGCAGCAGCCCCAGCAATGCTGGGTCTGTGCTGTCATCAGACCGCCCCAGGAGACCACATGCACATGGCTCTGGACAGGCCCGACAGGGATCTGTATCCAGTCAATGAACACCTGCTTCTGATGACAGTACCCAGTCTGGATTGGTACCGGATACGGTCCGTAGCACCCCTGCAAGGCACAGGTACCGTGTCCGTGGCCACAGACACTGATCTGTATGACCTGGCAGGTACAGTCTGTGGCTGTCCACAAACACCAGTATATGGCAGCCATGAGGTGGAACTTTGTGCATCCATACACACATGCGAATTGACAACACCTAGGGCTACCACATACACGCACACACTGCATCAACATTGCCCCACCTTGTACTGCTGTCCCTCACCAACACACATACACATACATGTCAATTGGTGGTATCGGTGGCTGACTCAGGCATACCAAGTTCACACCCTGTGCATATGATGAAACTGTGCCACCTCCTGCAATCTGTAACATCAGTGCAGGTACAGGTTAACATGTTGCTGATGCACAGGGTGACTACATAGACGTGTAGTAATAGTATCATGTTGTTAACAGTACTGTGTGCTGATATAATTGTGGGTATATCCCAGCATGCCTGATGCAGTAAGGGTATGATTGTCTTGTACTGTTGTCTACACCCATGTTAAGTACCATAGTGTATCATCTGCACATGTTGGCATACTGGTGGTAAGGATGTCAACAGAAGGCTACATACATAGGTAGCACAGGGGATAAGGTAATGAAAGTATTGATACGCAATGATGGACATGTAAACTGCAAGTGGCATGTTGCCCACACTGGACTCTGCAATGCGGATGTTTGAGGATGTTGATATGTGTGCAGTACTACACGACTGGTACAGGACACACAGGAGCACCCTAGCACTGCAAGCTCACATCTCATATCATGCTAGACAGCCCCAACACACAAAACTGACTGTCACAGGAGGGAGAGTCCCCATACATGTCAGGGATATTGTGGTGGCAGGCCAGATAGCATACATCCTACTAAGTATGGAACCACTGAGTGAAGGCTCAGTGTCTGTTATTTGACATGTGTATTACTGCAGGTATGAGCACCTGGGTTTCCATCCAGTTATTGTACATCCTGACGGTACATGGTCTGTACACTTGTGTGTGCTGAGACTGGACCCTAGCCATCAGACCTGTGTATTTCCATGTACATGTGTATAGTGCCTGCATATTTGCACTGTTACCTACTGGACGTAGTACAGCTTGTTTGTTGTACAATGGACTACATGTAGCCCTGCTTACTGTAGCTTTGTTTGCATGCATGTTTGCTTGCAGTTACCCTGGAACACTGATCCCACCTGCAATGCAGAGTTACAGAGCTACTGTGTACTCCTAGTGACATCTGCATAGCTTACTATATGTATGTCCATGTTTCACTTGACAGAACGCCACTGTCTGTCCTGTTCACATGTACGTTGCCTGTGACACATTGCATATGACTTACCTGGCATTTGTCCACGTGAGCAGTCATATATGCCAGTGCTAACTAATCACAGGCACTACACCCTCACATACTCACCTTCTGTTGAACCACCTGCTTCGCTAGGGACAGCTTGCACCTGTCACCCCAGGGCTTTCGGATATTGGCAAAGGCTCTTGCTACCCCCATAGTGCCTTTTTTAGGCAAGGCTCATAGGACAAACCCACCTCCATAGGTATCACAAGGGATAAGAAACTAAGAGTAATGCTACTCAATGCCAGAAGTCTAAACCTCAAGATGCACGCACTCAAAACTCTCCTTAGCATGGAGAACATCGATATCTGTGCAGTAACAGAAACGTGGTTCAGGGCTACTGAGAGTACCCCAGCACTACCAGGTTATACCTCATACCATGCTTTTTGGCCCCAAAACTTGGACTGAACCACAAAAGGAGGGGGAGTATCGATATTCATCAAAGATACCCACATCTCCAGGTTGGTGGCAAAGCACGAAGCACCAAATACTATCCATGTGCAACTAACAGTGGGTAAAACTGCCTTCCAGTTTAGAGCCTGCTACAGACCACCCTCCCAAACCCAGGAACCCCACTCAGCCTTCCTGAGAACACTGGAAAATATGAAGGTCTCTCCAAACACCATTATATTGGGCGACTTCAACTACCCAAACATAGACTGGGAGCATTACTCTAGCTCCAACACCCTAGCCCAAAGGTTCCTAGAATTTATAAACTCAAACGCTATGGAACAACTTGTTACCACTCCCACAAGAGGGGAAAACATACTGGACCTGATCATCACCAACATGGGGACTCTATGCTCCAGACCAGAAGTGTATCCCTCACTGGTAAGATCAGACCATAAACTAATCGCACTGCATATTCACATCCCGACCCCACCCCCTGCCCAGAAAACCACAGTGAAAAACTTCTATGAAGCAAATTACACACACCACAAAACCGAGGTGGAATCCTGCAAAGCCCCGGCCTGTGGAAAATACGCCCAGACCGCAGAATCCTTTATAAACGCATTCTATGAACAGCTTCAGGAATGCATGGATCATGCGATCCCAAATAAAACCAAGACCCAATCCTCCAAAGGCAGACGCCCTGTCTGGTGGACCCCAGCCATAAACAAACTATACAATAGCAGGAGGAAGCTACTAAATGATAGAGAAAATCCCAAAAGGGAAGGCATCACTGATCAGTATTAGCAAAAACTACGGGCACTCATAAAATTGTCTAAGGCCAGCTTCGAGAAAATTGCACAGGACACTAAGGATAATCACAAGGCTTGCTTTAATTATGTTAGGAACCTGGGTGGTAATTCCAAGATATGCTCAGAATTAGTCCAAAATGACAAAAATACACTGAACCCACAGACATTGCCAACATCCTAGCTGACAGGTTCAGCAAACTTCTCCCCTCCACATCAAAAGGGCAAATATCTATCCCAGCAGAGTGCTGCCCCCCTGACATCTCAGATGCTCAGGTAAGAGCCGCCCTCTCCAAAGCAAAAAACACAGCATCAATGGGACCACACAGTGTCCCGGGCTGTGTCCTACATGAACTCCAAGAAGAGCTAAACCCAAACATAAAACTACTGTTCAATCTCAGCCTTACTACAGGATATGTGCCCAAAGAGTGGCGTACAGCAACAGTGGTCCCTCTCCATAAAGGTGGTGCCTCAACGGATCCTGGAAACTATCGGCCCATAAGCCTGACTAGCTTGGTCTGCAAAGCTATGGAAAGGATCATCGTGGACCTCATAAATAAAGATATTGGGGACCTACAGACACTGGATCCTACCCAGTTCAGCTTTGTTAAGGGCAGATCCTGCCTCTTAAACCTGGTTGATTTCTTTGAAACAGTCACCAAGGCCATTGACGAGGGGAAGGTGGTCCACACAGCCTACCTGGACCTCGCAAAAGCCTTCGATACAATACCCCACTCGGGCATTATAGATAAGCTCACCAGCTTAAATATAAACCCCTATGTCACTAGATGGATTGCAAACTGGCTCAAGGACAGAGCCCACATGGTTAGAATTGCTGGATCCATGTCAGACTCCAAACCAGTTACAAGTGGTGTCCCACAAGGCTCAGTCCTGGGACCTCTCATGTTCGGTATATATTTCTCTGAGGTACAGGCCAACACGGAAGGACTGTGGCTGACCAAGTTCGCAGATGACTGCAAACTGGCCGCCATAATCGACTCTCCTGCCGACGCAAGCATCCTCCAAAAGGGCCTCATAGAAACAGACAACTGGTGCCAGAGCCATGGCCTCAAGCTAAACGCCAAAAAGTGTATAGTCATCCCCTTTGGCAAAACAAAGTGCCACAAATTACCACATAGGTGGTAATCCATTAAGTACAGAAGAAGTAATTAGGGACCTGGGGACCCAAGTTGATAGCAATCTCTCATTTGACAACCTCGTGGCCAAAGTGGTTAGAAAAACATTTTATATAGCCCACCTAATCATGAAGGGATTCACATCTAGATCAGGGGAGGTCATCGTGCCTCTTTACTCATCCCTCATCAGGCCCATAATTGAGTAAAATGCCCCTTTTGGGATGTACCTTACCAGACACCTGCAGCAACTGAAAAGACCCCAAAAGTACCTCACCAAGAGGATCAAAGGGCTCAAACAGATGCCATATGCTGCCCGGTTAAAGAAACTCCAGCTCTACTCAGGGGCATACCGCCTGTTCAGAGGCGATCTGTGCCTGACGTATAAAGCCATGTCCAACCCGGAATTAATGGACATGTTGCACCTCAGAAAATTCAAATCCCATCGAGCTACGTGCTTGAGAGACTTGAACCTCAGCACTGAAATAAATAGGACATGCTGGAGGGACAGATTCATAACTCAGAGGCTCCCTTCACTCTGGAATAAAATCCCAGTCCAGGTTAGGCAGAGTCCCTCATTGACTCTCTTCAGGAGGAATCTTGATGAGTGGATGGGAGATCATAGGTTTACCCCGGGTATCACTTCTGTGTCACTGTTAGACAGAGGCACAGTATACTAACCTCAAAAAAGGGCATAGAAAAATAAATTTAAAATGGGTGGCGAAAGCCAAACACATTCTGGCTAGGCTTATAAATGCCCTAGGGCAGATAGCCTAGTATGAACCTATGAACCTATGAACCTATGTACCTTGTTCCCCATTGGCCCTATGTGCTGTTAATCACCATGGCAATCACAATACTATGGTAGCATGTGCAAAGGTCACTTGTCAGTCACCTCTATAGTACAGTTGTGGAATATGTGGGTCATGTGGCAATGTCACAGCTGCCACATGTACACAGTCAACCCTCTCCCCTACACATGGACGTACAACACATGTATGAGATGCAACCACATAGCCAAACTTGGGACTAAGCACTCTGAACCCAGTACTGGCATAACCTGTCAGATGTCATGAAATACTACAGTGACTACAATACCAGTCTGATGTAGACCTACACTGACAGCAATCCAAACACCTGAACACACTGGGCCATTCATGGAGCCTCAGAATAGCATCCTGCCTGAGCAGCAGACACCTCTGCAGCTGGCACACAGACATACGTTAAGCCAGAACACAGCACATGCAACACATAGCACACAAATCCTGTTTTCCAAACAGTGACAGCCTGTACGGCTAGGCAACACACCTGCTACAGTTGTGTTAGGTACCTTTATTGTCTGGTACAGTGAGGTCCCGCTCACCAGGCTGGACAAGGTGAAGGTCACAGTGATATGCCCGTGGGGCACTATGGTCCACCACATAACACAAGCATACAGGTCAGTCAGAGGCATGGACACATATGACTCAGTCATTGTCCATGCCACTATGGCTGACCTGTGATGTACCTCCCTGGTCTACATGATAGGGAACATGGAAGGGCTCTCTGAGCATGTGGCACAGGCTGGTATGACCCTGACCTTGGTTGGCATCATACCCTCACCAGGAATGCTGATGTATTACTGAATGCTGATGAATTACTGTAGCTACAACACCCTAGCTGAAAGGTTCCTAGCATGTAGTCACTGCATTGCTATGGAACAACTTGTTACCACTCCCACAACAGGTGAAAACATGCAGCACCTGTTCATCAACAACATGTAGACTATATGCCCCAGACCAGATGTGTATCCCTTGCTGCTAGGATGATACCATATACATCTCACACTGTATATACACATATCACATGCAGCACCCGCACAGAAGACCACAGTCATAATGTTCTCCAGTGCAAATACCATGTATTCACATGTGGCAGGCGTCAGACATGGGAACTATTGAAGGTCACAGGTACATATGTGTATTTGGCACACACATACATCATCTGTGTCCATTGCCATTGCTGGTTTAATCGATGTCATGCATTATTGTGAACAACAACCCACACACATGGGCATTCTGTGTGACAAAAACACATGTGGCATGTGTGGAATTCAAAGCCATAACTAACTGTGTTATGACAGTAGTGAGAGATGCAGTAGCAGAGCGTGCTATTTGCATTACTGGGAGATTTGCCGTCTTTCGCTGTACTTGTAGGGTGCTGACATCATCTCTGTGTAGAGATTGGAATATGCAGCAGCTGGTGTGTTGTACTGGTTGGCAAAAGGGTCAGTTTTCTCACAAATGTAATTGCACACACCCTACTTCCACCCCCCCCCACACACACTTGCCATTTGCAGGATTCAAATCCCTACTTAACTATGTTATAAAACACAAGACTGACGCATGAGCGGAGCACACTATTCGCATTACTGGGAGGCTTCTCTTCTCCTGCTATACTTATAGGGTGCTGACATCATCAGTGTTTAGAAAGGGGGATGTGCATCCTGTAGTGTGTTCTCCTAGTTGCCAAAAGGAGACATTTCCCTCACACAGAAATGCATACACACTAACCCCCCTCCACACACACTGAGCATTTGCAGGATTCAAACCCCTACCTAACTATATTATGACACTCGAGACGGACGCATTAGCACAGCACGCTATTCACATTACTGGAAGGTTTCTCTTCTCCTGCTGTACTTATAGGGTGCTGACATCATTGGCAGGATTCAAACTCCTACCTAACTATGTTATGACACTTGAGACGGACACATTAGCAGAGCGTGCTATTCACATTACTGGGAGGTTTTTCTTCTCCTGCTGTACTTATAGGGTGCTGACATCATCAGTGTTTAGAAAGGGGAATGTGCATCCTGTAGTGTGTTTTCCCAGTTGCCAAAAGGGGACATCTCCCTCACACAGACTTGCACACACCAACCCCACTCACCCACTGAGCATTTGCAGGATTCAAACCCCTACCTAACTATATTATGACACTTGAGGGAGACGCATTAGCAGAGCGCACTATCCGAATTATTGGGTTTCTGTTCTGCACCTGCAGTATTTATAGGGTGCTGACATCATAATTTCTACAGCGGTATGTACATCTAGTGCTACCTGTCAGGTGGGGGATAGCATATATATGCATTTGCAGCCACCTACTTCAGGGTCAGATATGCACATCGCACTGGCAGGTTATGTTCTATACCATGCTTTGTGACCACAGGACCTGTAACACACAACACAACCAGTTTGGACCACCCCTCCCACATCCAGGACACACACTTTGCTTCCCTGGGAACAGTGCCAAGATATGCAGGTGTTCACATACACCATTCCAGTTGTTAACATCAGGTACAGGTATATTGTGTGTGGGAACTACTCAGGCCTCTACAACATTACCCTACAGCCACTACAATTTGTGAGTCCATGTGCTATGGCAGAGCCACTCACCACAGCCACAAGGGGGAATACATATTGCACCTGACCATCTGCAACATGGGTACTCACTGTTCCACACCAGAGGTAGACCACCATTGTTGATATCTGACCATACTCAGCTTTCCCTGGACATCCATATCCCATCCCCACCCCCAGGCAAGGTTGTCACTGCAAACAAAGTGTATTTATCAAAAGCAGACTTTACACTTGTGAAGACTGAGGTGGAAGACTTCAAAGGACCCATGCTGGGGGAGTATACAGGCCACTCTGCATAATCCTTGACAATTGCATTCTATGAGCATGTGGAAGGTTTGCATTGATCATGCTATCCCAAATATACCCATGACTGCTCCACAACAGGACACCTGTCAGGTGTACACCAGCCATATATGAGCTGTCCAACAGACAGAGTGAGCTAATACATTGCAGAACAGTAGCCCACAGAGGGAGGACATCTCTGAACAGTACTGGCACAACACTTCAATCCCTCATAATCATCACGACAAAGTGTTGACAGTGAAATTGTCCAGACAATGCAGATAAGGCTCCCCTCAGTCTGTTATTGACACCCACTTACTGTTAGAGGTCCTCAGCAACCCTCTTCCAGCACACACCGACAACATGGATGTGGCTTAGCAAATTCAACCTCTGGGATCTCCACTGTGTCCCTGCTTGACAGAGGCACAGCACACTAGCCTCACACGGTGCCTTATGTGACCTACTTTACAGTGGCACAGTAGTCTACTGTACTGGGGAGGCAGACGCCAAGCACACTCTGGCTAAGCTGTCATTCCCTAGGGCAAACAGCCTAGTGTTGACCTCTACACCCATATGTTTAATTGTCAGATGCACAATATTTGTTGCTGATAGACTGTTTGCAGGTCTTTATTGCCATAGCATTCCCTGTTTCTATGAACAACTTGTGTATCTGTGGAAGATGTTTGAATATGAGAGGGATCCACTATAGCACATGTCTCTGTAGTCATTTAACTGTGTGCACTGGGCAGATTGCTGTAATGTGGTTGGTTCCTGGAATAACACGCACAAATACCAGATATGTGTGGCCAACTGCTAAACTGAGATTTGGCCTAAGTGTGTGAGCATGCCCAGTTCAGGCTTTCCATGGCATGTTGTCTGACATATGTCTCATTTATCAAAGTGTGCGAGCATGCCCAGTGTGAGCTTTCCATATGTTGAACTCTGCAGCCCACCACATTTGTGGATGAGTGTGAACTTCAACAATATCTCACGTTTATGGTTGTGTGTTGTGTGTCATGTTGTGTAGTTACTGTCCAACTGCTTTGTGTCTGAACACAACAGGGATTATACTGTGCCTGCAGGGTTTGCATGGGATACTTTGCATACAGTTGTCAACATCCTTTCATACTGACCTAACACTGTAGTACCGTATAGTGTACTGGTTCAGTACTTTAACTGTGGTGCACAGTATCCTGGGCTTTAGTCCTATCACTGCTTTACATTTTCATAGTGAGCACAACAGCCTGGTTAGGGGCCAGTTGTGCACATCTGACCATGTTGCATTATGTTCAGATATGAAGTACTTAAACCAGGCTTGTCCAACATTGGTAGTGTATTCCACAACATAGGTGTACATTGGCAAACAGTAGCAATGTGCCCTAGGCCATTTCTAATGCTAGTCGGAGAGTGTGTTTGTCCTTCAACACACATTGTGAGTGGAGTTTGCCATGACATATGTCATGGTTAGTATACTGTGCCTCCGTCTACCCATGACATAACAGTGATACCCAGGGTAAACCTACCATCTCCCATCCACTCATCAAGATTCCTCTTGAGGAGAGTCGATGAGTGACTCTCTGGCTAACCTGTACTGGGAGTTTACTCAAGAGTGGGGGTGGCTTCTGTGTTATGGATCATTCAGTACAGCTTGTCCTATGTATGTCAGTGCTGGGGTTCAGGTCTCTCATCTGCATAGCTCACTGCCATTCAGATTGTACAAGGTGCAGCATGTTCATTGATTCCAGCTTGGACATGGCTTTATACATCAGGCACAGCTTGCCTCTGGGTGGGCAGTATGGCAGTGCAGTGTGTGGAGCTGCAGTTTGTTTAATCAGGCAACACATGGCATCTGAAGCTCTTTGATACTCCTGGTGAGGTACTTTTGGGGACTTTACAGTTGATGGAGGTGTCTGCTGCGGTACATCCCATGGGGCTATTGTTGTCAATTGTAACGCTGATGAAGGATGACTGCAGAGCCACAATGACCTCCCCTTATCTAGATCTGACAACCTTCATGATTAGGTGGGTATATGGTATGTTTCTGTAACCACTACAGCCACATGCTTGTCCAATGCAGGATATCTATCAACTTGTATCCCCAGGTCTCTCATTGCATGTTAAGTACTTAATGGGTTAACACCTATGTGGTAATTGGTGGGCACTTACTGTATATCCACAGGGGTTGACTATACACTTTTCTGCAATTAGCTTGCTAACATGGCTATGGCACCAGTTGTCTGTTTCTATGTGGCCCTTTTGTGGGATGCTTGTGTCAGCTGGAGGGTCAGATATGGTGGCCAGTTTGTAGTCCTCTGCAAACATGTTCAGACACAGTCCTTCCATGTTGGCCTGTACCTATGGGACATATATACCAAACGAGGGAGGTCCCAGGACCAAGCCTTGTGGGATGCCAGTTATATCTGGTTTGTAGTCTGACATGGCTGCAGCATGTCTGACCATGTCAGTTCTGTCCTTGGTCTGGTTTGCAACCCTCTACTGACATAGGGGTTTATATTTAAGCTGGTGAGCTTATCTATAATGAACACGTGGGGTATTGTATGGAAGCCTTTGCAAGGACCAGCTATGCTGTGTGGACCACATTGCCCTCATCAATGACCTTAATGTCTGTTTCAAATGAGTCAAACATGTTTAAGGGGCAGGATCTGCACTTAAGAAAGCCACACTGGGTAGGGTCCGGTGTCAGTAGGTCCCCAATATCTTTATGTCTGTGGTACATGCTGATCCTTTCCATAGCTGTGCAGACCAAGCTTGTCAGGATTCTGGGGTGGTAGTTTGCAGTATCCATTCAGGCAACACCTTTGTTGTGAAGAACCACTGTTGTTGTACACTGATCTTTGGGTACATATCCTGTGGTAAGGCTGACATTGAGCAGTAGTGTGATTTGGCATTCCATTCTTCTTGGAGTCCATGTTGGACTCAGCCCAGGACACCATCTCATACCATTGCTGCTGTGTGTTTTGCTTTGTAGATGCTGGCTGTTACCTCAACATCTGCAATGTCAGGGGGCCAGCAGTCTGCTGGGATAGATATTTTGCATTCTGGGGGTTGCACTGCACCTGTCAGGTTGGATGTTGGCAATATGTGTGTGTGTTTGGTATGTTGTTTGTAATATTTGAGTGATTCAGAGCATATCTGTGAATTCCCAACAAGGTTCCTACCATCAGTTAAGAAAGCCTTGTGATTATCCTTAGTGTCCTGTACAATTTGTATCTTCATAGGTTCATAGGTTCATACTAGGCTATCCACCCTAGGGCATTTATAAGCCTAGCCAGAGTGTGTGTGGCTTTCGCCACCCCTTGCTATGTGAATATTATGGCCATTTATGATTTACTTTACTGTGCCTCTGTCTGGACGTGACACAGTGAAAAACCCCAGTGTACATCTACGATCATCCATCCACTTGGCAAGATACCTGTTGAAGAGTGTCAGTGAGGGGCTCTGCCTAACATGGAGTGGGATTCTGTTCCAGGGTGTAGGGAGCCTCTGGGTTATGTATCTGTCCCTCCAGCACATCCTATTTCATTATGTGTTGAGGTTGACATCTCTCACTCTCACAGCTCCGATGGCTTTGGGTTTTCTGGGGTGGAGCATGTCCATTACTCCTGTGTTGGACATGGCCTTGTACAACAGGCATACAACGCCTCTGTGTAGGCAGTATGTGACTGCATTCAGCTGGGGTGTCTACAGCCAGGCAGCATATGACATATATTTGAGACCCTTTATCCTCTTGGTGAGGTACCTTTGAGGTCTTTCTAACTGCTGCAGGTGTCAGGTAAGGTACATCCCAAATGAGGCATTGTACTAGATTATGGGTCTGATAAGAGAACAGTATAGGGGCACAATGACCTCTGTTGACGTAGATGTGAATCCTTTCATGATACAGTGTCCAATATAGACAGTCTTCCTAGCCACATTGGCAATGTGAGTGTCACATAACAGGTTACTGTCCACTTGTGTCCCTAGGTCCCTGATTACTCCTTCCATACATAATGGTTTACCACCTATGTGATAATTTGTGAGTTCCTTGTTTGGTATTTGGTGGGACATTCATACTGTCCAGTGTCTTCAGGATGGCTGGGTGGGGTTCCTGTGTGTGAGAGTGTGGTCTGTTGCATGCTACAGACTGTACAGCAGTTTTGCCTATGGTTAGTTGCACATGGGTGGTCTCCGATGCTTCATGCATTCTCAGTTACCTGGATGTATGGGTGTCTGTGCTGAATATGGATACTCCCCCTCCTTTTATGTTTTGGTCCAGGTTTTGGGGCCATAACGCATGATATGAGGTATAAACTGGTAGTGCTGGTGTGCTGTCAGGAGGCTTGCAGCAGGTTTCTGTCACTGCACGGACATCAATGTTCTCCATACTGGGGAGGGCCTCAGGAGCATGCATATTGAGGTTTACACGTCTGGCATTGGTCAGCATTACCCTTATGTTTCTTTCCACTTATGTTTTCTAGGGTGGTGGGTTAGTCTTTTCAGCCTTGCCTACGAAAGTCTCCATGGAGGTGGCAAAAGCCTTATCCAATATCCAGATGCCCAGGGGTAACAGGTGCAAGCCATCCCTGGAACAGCAGCGTGGCTTGTCAAGCATGACATCCCAAGCAGACAGACATTGGATCCCCTTGGAATGACACCAGTAATTGTGCCACTTGTTAAAGCTGATCATTCTGTGTTTGTACTGTGGCATCATTCTTGGTGAGGGTAGGATGCTGCAAACGGTCAGTGTCATACCGGCCTGGACTACATAATCGGAGAGCTCATCTATGTGTCTTTTCATGTAGTCCGGAGAGGCACATCTCAGGTCATTCACGCCAGCATGGACAATGACTGCATCATATTTCTACTTGCTTTGGGGTGACCTGCGTACTTGTGTTATGTGGCGTATTGTTGCAGCCTACAGGCAGCTTACTGTACCCTTTCCCTTGTTCAGTCTGGTGAGCGGGACAGCAGTGTGTCTGACTATGGAGTCACCTATTACAACTGTATCAGGCATGTTGTTTCTCCTTCTGGCCTGTGACTGTTTGGCACACCAGCTTTTTGTACTATGTGTTGCATGTGCTATGTTTGGAGGTTGTGGTTGCTTGGGTGTCTGCTTTGGAGGCCTCTGTTGGTGTGGTGTGTTTGTAATTAGGGCCTCTGGGAATGTTTTTCTGTGTTTATGTCTTTGGTTTGCAGTTGTGATAGGTCTATGTGGGACTGGGTTTGTGGTGTGTGTGGTTACCTTCTCCTACTGACTAGTTTTGACAGTACTGAGTTGAGGGAGCTCAGCCTCTGGTTTGGATAAATGGTTGCATCTCTCACATATATTTGTATTTCTTGGGGGGAGTTGAGGGTTGTCTGTGTACTTGGGGCAGGTGTAACATTGCCTCGATATTCACAGATTCAACTTGTTGTAGCTGGCCTTAGTGGATTGTATGTGTGGACATATTTTATTGCCATACTACTGATCAGTGATTACTTCCCTTTTTATGTTTGCTCTATCATGTAGTAGCTTCCTCATTCTCTTGCATGGTTTGGTAATGGCTGGAGTCCACCATGCCAGATGCCTGCGTGTATGGCATTGTGTCTTGGTTTTATTTGGGATTGCATAATCCAAGCATTCCTGGCAGTGTTCATGGAATGCCTGTATAACAGGTTCTGAGGTGTGGCCCATATTTTGCACCTGCACAGGGCCTTTAATGGATTCCTCATCATTTTGGAGGAGTGCAACTTTTGCTTTACACATGTTTTTCGCTGTGGTTTTCTGGCCAGGGACTGTGGTCAGGATGTGTATATCCAGTGTGATTACTCTATGGTCTGGTCTTACCAGTGAGGGATACACTTCTCATCTTGCCATCCAGTACCCATGATGCTGATTATCACATCCAGTATGCTTACCCCTCTTGTGGGAGTGGTACGTTGTTCCTGGGCATTTTGGTTTATGGATTCTAGGAACTTTTGTCCTACAGTGTTAGAGCTAGTATAATGCTCCCAGTCTATGTCTGGGTATTTTCAGTCACCCAATATAATGTGGTTTGGAGGGCTTGATATATTCATGTATTCCAACATAGGCCAGGTGCAGTTCCTGGTGTTAGGATGGTAGTCTTTAGCAGGCTATAAACTGGGAGGCAGTTTTAGCCAATGTTACTTGACCATGGCTAGTCCATGCTGCTTCTTGTGGTACCAACATGGGGGTGTGGTTATCCTTGACAATTATTGCTAGTCACCCTCCTTTTGTAGCTTGTTCCATGTTTTGAGGCTATAGAGCACAGTATGAGGTGTAACCTGGTAGTGTTAGGGTGCTGTTGTGAGCCTTGACCCAGTTTTCTGTTACAGGACAGATATCAACATTCTCCATACTGGGGGAGTTTAGACTGCATGCATCTTGCTGTTTAGACTTCTGGCATTGGGTAGCATTACACCTAGGTTCTTATCCCTTGTGATACCTATGGAGGTGGATTTGTGTTTTGAGCCTTACCTATTCAGGGCACGCTGTGGGTAACAACAGCCTTTGCCAGTATCTATAAGGCCTGGACTGATAGGTGCACACCACCTCTAGCAGGTGGAGCATCATGTCATGCTCAGCATGTCATCCCAAGCTGGCACACATTGGATCCCCTTTGACTAACTGCAATACTTCAGCCAATTATTGCAATTGATCATCTCATCGTCATATTGTGGCATCATGCTTGGTGAGGGTAGGATGTTAGTCAGGGTCATCAAGTGTGCATATATAACATGGTGTTACATTGCTTAACACATGGCATTCATGCCTCAGGTGGTGCTGCAGGGCTGCCTCTGTCGGATGCACATACTACACTCCTGTACATGTTTGAGAGCAGGTTATGTCATTTTAGGCATCCCTGTTATTATATGAGTGAGTCAGAGAGGGGTATCATTCCCAGGGTTCCTACTGAGCCAGTGTATGTGCTATGCGTTGCCTCTTTGCCAAGGCCAGGGCATACTGGGCACGCCTCCTTCTGCCTAATGGGGCAGGCTCAGGTTGTTCCTCCTCCAAGTCACGCTCTGCCTGTGATGGCCTTGGCAATGGTGGGGGGCTGTTTGGCCCGGCCCTATGCTGGTCCTGCTGCAGCTGTTTTTGCAAAATCATATTATGTAGCATAGCACATACCATGACAATTTGGGTACATGTAGTTGGTGAGTACTGCAAGGCTCCACCAGATGTGTCCAGACACCGGAACCATGACTTGAGCAGCCCAAACACACACTCTATTACATTACGTGTCTGTGCGTGTGCCTCATTATGGCATTCCTGTTCAGGTGTTTGTGCGTTTCTGATGGGTGTCATCAGCCACGGCTCCAGTGCATAACCTGCATCCCCCACTAGGTGTCCATGTGGGATGTCCCCATTGGCAAATGTCTGGTACAGCTGTGTCAAATGCCAGCTATGGGAATCATGGTAGCTCCCAGGGCAGCCAGCACACACATTCATTATTATGCCCTGGGCATCACACATGACCTGGCAGTTGATGGAGGGGAAGCCCTTGCGGTTAATGTAGGCCCTACCCTGCTCACCAGCTGGTGCTTTGATGCATATGTGCATGCAGTCTATTGCACCCACTATCTCAGTGTATTCCGCTATTTGCTGGAAGAGACGCATATTGCTGGCCAATACCTCACGGGCATTGGGGAAATATACATGATCACCGACATGTGCTGACATGGCATCCAGGAACTGGTGCAGTGCCCTGGAGGCTGATGCCTGTGATATCCCCATCATATCACCAGTTGGTCTCTGGAAGGTACCTGTTGCTAGTATTCTTAGGCCAACACATACCTTGGTTTCCACTGGGATGGGTTCCCTTCTGTTGGTTCTGTGTGTGAGGCGTGGCCTGCACAGCTCGACAATTTGCTGCAGGAGGTCTCTGTCCACTCTAAATCGCTCTACTATCTCCAGCTCATGTAACCCGTGGCAGGTGACCCTGGGCCTGTACACTCTTCTCCGTCTCCTCACTGTGGGTTGTCTGGCACCATTTGCATTGTCACCAGTCTCAGCAAGTAGCCTATGTCTCCTTATGACAGCTATGGCAGCCCCTAGCATTTCTGCTCTGAGTTCAGCTTTTTCAGTTTTCACTTCTAATAGCTTACTCCTGTCTTGCAGTGTCTCTTGAGAGAAACATCCTGCACTGCTGTTTGCAGAGTTTTAAGTGCTTGGCTGAGCTACTATTCTGCCTGTGTAATTGCCTGCTTCTAATTTTTTTCACCTGCTAGCTCCAGCAGTATTCCCTGCTAGCTTCCTACTAATTCTGTTGCTTCCTTTTTCCTCTCTATTTCCTCAGGGAGGAGCAATGTGCATACCAGCAGAAACATGCTCACAGTGGCTTACACGCGGGCAAACATGCTTACACGCTTCAGAATCTGCTTATTCGGGTTAAAACGCGCGCACACCAGCGCAAACAGTGTTACAAGTCTGCCAACAGGCTCCCACATGCTCAGTCTGCCTTACACGTGCGCACACTGCCCTACTCGCGCTTCATGGCGCGCACACATACGCATGCACGCCCAGCAAGAAACTTTGGTGTAAGCAACAGTGTACACCTTCCATTTCTTGACTTTCCCATGCTTATGTTGTGGCACTCCTCTTTCCATGATATGTGTCTGACATCTGTCATGTAACACTGACCTCCAATGAACTGCATTTCTTTCTACCATTCCCCCCTGTGATGTCACCTATCTCCTACTCTATTCCTCCCCCTTATGTATCTCTTACACTACTCAGAATGTGCTCATTTGCTATGTGACAGTGGAATTCAGTATACTAACACTCATTTACATCAGATTGCCTACTAATGCTTAGCTACATGTCTTAGACTCAGCTTCCCCCTTAGCAACCACTAAACGGTGGCCATGTTGTTTTTGGTCTGCTTGTCCCTGCATTGTAAATCCATGTATTGCATAAAACCCACATTTGTGGGTTTATAACCTTCATTTTTATGTTTTATACAGCGCAGCCCATTTGCGTGGGGCTGTGCTGCGTTTAAACATCGGCGATCGCAGAAAAAAAATATATTTATTTTTCATATTTCGCCATTGGCATGCTGCCTGACACATATGCACCCTTTATTTGGAGCTGACATGGCTCCATTGTGGTTTTTGCAAAAACGTACTCAGTTGTCAACTGAGTACATTTCTGCAGCTAAAACGGCTCTTACATGGGCTGCTTTGGGCTTCCTGGATCGCTAATCTACCTCATTTGCATGCCTTTGGGCTGCAAGTGAGGTGATTAGCATATCCACGCCCACTCCGTGTAAGAGACGTTTTAGCTGGTCTCTTACATGGAATTTAGGGCTGTTCCTGGATCGCAAAGGCTGCATGGAGTCTTACACTACTCTTAGACTCTGTGCAAGCCTTTGTGAATCCTGCCCATTGTCTTACTAGCTGATTCTAGTATATTTTTCTTATCTTGATCAGCTGGTTGTTCTTTGTTAATAGATGTATAATAATTCCAAAAACTTTCTGAGCAGCTATATGTTTCATCTCTAAGTATCTTATATATTTGTGATAGTCTGCCTTTGGATGTATTTTTATGATGTATATTTATAAGTAAATAATTCAACAATGTAAGAACATTTTCTTTATTAGTTGGTGTTATTAATTCTAATTTATTTAAGAGGTATTGCCTATAAATTTGTAATTCTAACCAGATTTTATTGTCAAGTTCGAACTCTTGTATTAAGTTATCTGTTGTTTTGATTTCATTATTTGTCATTAATTGATACCAGTATATTAAACCTTTTTCTTTAAATAGTATTTTATTGGAGTCATTAGTAGATGCAATTACTTGTGTGTGAGCTATAGGATATAAGAGGAATAACCATTCTTTATATATTGGGTATTTATATATAAAGTTTATGAAATTATTTATAATGGTTATGATATAACTAGTTGAATGTTTCGGCAGTATATATGTTGTGAAAAGTTCTTTTAGTATCCATATGAAAGGGTTATGTAATATGTTTAATTTATAAATGTGGGGTTTAATAAAAATTTCCATAGCTATTACTTCCCAATATTCTTTCCATTTAGCTAAATATGTAGGGTCTATTAGTAAGGCTATTGTATTAATTATAGAGGAAATTAAATATAGCTCTAGATCAGGAAAGGCAATTCCTCTTTTGTCCAGCTATGTAGGTGATATTTTAGAGCTATCCTAGGTTTGTTTGGATACCATAGGAACTTTGTCATCATGGTGTTTAATTTTCATACAATTTGTTTTGTTGGGAGTAATGAAACTGATTGTATAATATATAATATTTTTGGGAGTAATATCATTTTAATTAGTGTTAATCTTTCTTCCATTGTAAAGAATATTTTATTCCATTTAGTTATTAAAGATTGTATACTATTTATTATATTATTATAGTTCAGAAGTGTTATAGTTTTGATATCTTTGGTTAATGTTATTCCTAGATATGTAAACTGATCTGAATTTGGGATATATTTATTATATTAATTTCGTAGCTCTTTCTTTTTAAGATAAATGGAAAGTATCCTTGATTTTCACTATTGAAAGTCAGGCCTGATATTTTTTGAAAATTTTCCATGGCTGTAAATAAAGCAGGAATTGAAGACATATTTACATTTAGTGTGATAAGAACATCATCTGCGAAGAGTTGAATTTTAGATGTTATTTCTGTATTTATATTAAATCCTTCTATATCCTTATTCTAATTGCGTTAGCCCATGGTTCCATTATTAAGATAAATAACAGTGGGGAAAGAGGACAACCTTGTTTGGTTCCTTTTAATATTGGTATGTTTTGTGAGATATAAGTGCTTATTTTTATATATCCTTGGGTGCCTTTGTATAAATATGTTATTAAGTTTATAAAGTTGTCTGATAAATTTAGATTTTTGAGAAGTGTAAATAAATAATTCCAGTTCACCAAATCAAATGCAGACGTTATATCTAGACTAATTAAGATTAAGTCTTTTTTTTTCTTATTCGAGTAATCTATTAATGTTAGTACTCTTTTTATATTATCAAATGTATTTCTATTTATTATAAAATCAGTTTGGTCATCATTTATCAAGTGTGGGAGAATTTTTCTCAATCTGTCTGCATATATATTCATAAACATTTTGTAATCTATATTCAATAGGGAGATGGGTCTATAGGAGGAGCATTTTGTTGAATCTTTATTTGGTTTAACTATAGGGGCTATAAATGTGTATTTCCATGAGAAAGGACAAATAGTCTTAGTCTGAGTTTTTGAAAACACTTTTTGTATTAATATTAAAGCTTCTCTGGGCATAATTTTATATATTTCCAGTATAATTCTGTCATTCCCTGGTGCTTTGTTTATTTAAGTTTCTTAATTTGTGTTTGGATATCTGTATATGATATGCTTTTGTCTATTAAGTCTACCTGTTGTTTGGTAAGCTTTTTATTAGTGTATTTATTTATTAATCTTTTTATATTCTCATCAGATTCCATCTTTACTTCTTTATTATTTATTTTGCAAAAATACTGCCTAAATTCTTGTAATATATCTTGTATGTTGTACAGCTTTCTTTTCTTCTTTAAGAGAGTATATTTATTTAATGTGATTTTGTTTGCTGAGTCTTATGGATTTATTTTTTAGTCTGTTTAAGTATCTGGGATTATTTGAAAATGCAAGAAATTTGTGTTTTTCTAAACTTATCATAGTTTTGTGACTAAGTATTTCTAAATATTTATTATTTATGGTTGTAATTTCCTCTTTTATATCATCACTATTCTTGTTATTTTTCAGTTTAAGATTGTCTGATTTATCTTGTAAATCCTGTAAGTTTTTATCCCAATATTTCCTTTTATTATTATACTATTTGATTATTTTGCCATATAAATAAGCTTTAAGGGCATCCCAAACATATATCTCTGATGTATCTGATGTATTGTTTTTTTCTATAATTTTTTTTTTTGTTTCATTTATTATGAACTCCTTAAATTCTGCTAATTGAGTAATATATGCTGGTATTCTTCTGAACTGTACATTACATGTAGAATTGATATGTAATTAAAATGTTATGGAATTATGGTCTGATATTGGACAGGAGATAATCATTGATTTTATTATACCATTAGTTAATTGATTAGATATAAGTACTCTATTTTAGAGTAAGAACCATGTCTATTAGAGTAAAAGAAAAAGGGTAATGATTTGGAATCTGCTTGATTATTTATGTCATTTAGGTGAAATGAATTCATAAAGTCTGTTAAATATTTAGCCTGAGATGATATCTTTCTTTTGCTCTTAATACTGGTTTCATTTTCATTTAAAATACAATTAAAATTGCCTGCCATTATAATATTTTCTTTTGCAAAGATAATATTTTCATCAAGTGCTGTTTAACAGTGTTTATTCCTATGTCTGGTATCCAATATACATTAACCAATGTAAAGATTTTATTATTTCCACTATAACTGAACATAACATTCTCTTATCATCTTGATATGTATTTATTATTTTAGGAATAGGTAATGATTGGTTCCATAAGATGGCCACACCTCTTTTTTTCTGTAAATGTTCAGAACTAGATAAAACACTAAATTTATTTGTCAGTTTTGAATATATCTTTTTTCAGAAGATGTGTTTCTTGTAAAAAAAGTTATACTAGAATTATGTAATTGCAAGTATCTAAATACATTTCCTCTTTTACATGGGCTATTTAAACTGTTGATGTTAATAGATAAACCTTTCAGTAAAACCATTTTAGATGTTTAAGAGATTAGATATATATTCATTTGATGTAAACGTCTTTCAAATTTCACCTATTATTTTTAGATTTCCCTTTGTTATGTATTAATTTATGTTGATTATTTGTAAATGGGTTAATTTTATAAATTTGGTATATGTTATATGTGTTTGAGATTAATACCTTGTGAAAATTATAAGTAGTGGATGTCTTGAAACAAAAGTTGTTACAACTATGTCTTAATTGCATAACCTTGAAAAGTATCCCCACACCCTGTCTGGAGATATAAACTCCTAATTTGAGTTGCATCCACCACTCACATTTACCCCTCAATTCATAACAGCAGAGCCACAGCCCCACCTAGTTTGTACATTTAGTTATCATTCCTTAAATAGTAACATTAGACTCATCAACGTTAAAACGTATTATTTAAATGATGTGTATTAGTTCAAAACTTATGTTGTTTCAAATCATCAAGATAAATAGTATAAATGTATTATTTTTCAAGTGTCTATATGTAAATGTTAACAATACTTGTATATTCACATCTTTAACAACATATGTAAGTGCAAAACATAACTTAGAACTTAAACGGAAAAGGCAATGGTGGTATATCTATCGTTACTGCAATAATAATAAAAAATAAAATAGAGGTAAGGCCAGCAACGGACAGAGACAGGCAACTCAAAGTCCCAACAGTTCAAAATTTCAATGATTCAAGTAGCCACAAGCAGTTCTAAATGAAATCCAATACATGAACATAAAGTGGAAACTGAGTTCAAAAGTATAAAACACTTTTAATTGTAGTCGACCATAGGTAAGCGCTTTCACAACATAGCTTCATCAGACTATCAAGCAACTACTAACAAACACACCCTATATATAATAGGGGAAAATAAAAACAGCCAATAATAAAGTTACATCAATTAAATCATAAAAACAATTAAAATGACAAAGGCTTAAAAACTTGAGTAAAATTAAAATTAAAGTACATGTCCCTATAGAACAGTAAATTGTATTAACAAAAACTTAATATACAAATAACTTAGAAATATGCAAAAAACATGCATATAAAGTATATATATAATATACATATATATGCAAATGTTTCCTCTGCTGTTCTATATAAATCTATGCTTATAAAAATAATAAACAGCAATAAACATATGGCATTTAAGGGGCTTATTTATGATGTCTCCTTTTCCTTAAAACAGGTTTAATGGATGCCCTTTCATTTAGACCACTGCCCCTGTCAGCATGCAGTTTAATGATCCAACAGGCCTCCCTATACTCAGTATGTGTAGGTAAATCACCACCTCTAACGCTAGGTTGAACAATTTCAAGAACTCTAAAACTGAAAGTATGTAAAATGTCAGTATTAATGACATGCTTGGAAAGAGCATTATGTACCGAACCCTTCCTAATATGGTATAAATGTTCCCGCATTCTGTCATGCAAGACCCTATTGGTCTTGCCAACGTAGAATGAGTGAAAGATGGAACACTCAGCCAGATAAATTACATGATGGGACATATAATTAGCGGGTGCATGAAAAACAAAGATCTGGATGAAAAAAGGATGCATGAGAATTTATGTATCCACAAAAATTGCAGTTACCACAAGGTACAGTTACGCCAGGCTGTGAAGGAGCACTGCCATGTTTTTTATCATGGCAAAGGAGTCTCTTCAAATTCATACAATTCCTGTAGCGGAAGGAGGGTTTATCATCCACAATTTTACGTAAATCACTGTCAACTTGTAATATTGCCCAAAACTGACTAAATGCCTGTGTGATTTCCCTGTGATCACTGGTATAAAGTAAAGATACCTTAACTTCTGGGGTGACCAGCTTATCCTTATAGATGGTATGGTCATCTGGAACTGGTCCAAAATATGGACATGCTGTGATCATTCTCAAAACACTAAGATCTGACCACTGTCTATCAATCTCAGTTCGAGTGTATCCACGTGCCATCAGCTTACACTCAAATTGTCAATCTCACCCAAGAAACCAGCCAGGGTAGGGTTTAATCTAGATGCCTGTATACCCTGGCCTCTAATACGGTTCTTAAAAATATAGCCCAGGTGCATACCAGACCTGAAGAGGAAGGCATTTCTATGGCAAGTCTTTCGGTACACCCCAGTATTAATAATATTTCCAGGCAATTTCTCAATAAACAGGTCCAAAAATTCAATATGGTCATAAGACCAATTAAAGGTGAACTTCAAACAGGGCAATAAATTATTCATCATTTCATGAAAAATTTTTTAACTATCAAAAGAACCCTTCCACAACAGGAAAAGGTCGTCGACAAAACGTTGATAAAATAAAATGTGCTCCTTGAAATCAGAAGTAGAAAAAAGACTATTGATCTCCCAATGGGCTAGAAACATATTGGTGTAGCTATTGGCACAAGACGTGCCCATAGCTACACCATGTCTCTGGAGATACATATCCCCATTGAAAGTAAAAACATTGTTCTCAAGCACCATCTCTAAAAGACAGCATATAAGGTCAGCTTTAACCATAGTATATTCAGTATGTGACAGGAGATAATCATGTATGTACTGAATACCCAGGTCATTAGGTATCATAGTGAATAAGGATTGAATGTCAAAAGTTACAAAAATGACATTACTGAGATCGATATTAGAAATAATAGAAGTGCATTGGTATAAATCTAATAGAAACTGTTTAGAATCCCTTAGGACTACTGTATTCAGATCAATAATAGGTCTTAATGCCTTCTCTACATATAAAGAAAGTGGCTCGGTGACCCAGCCACCACCTGCCACTATCAGGCGCATAGGAGGATTGGTGGTATGTTTATGGACCTTAGGGAGTCCCTGTATGAGAGGAATCAAGGGATTTCCCACTTCTAAGAATGTAAAGGTTTCTTGTGTAACCAAATGGGCAGAGAAAACATCTGAAATGCAATTATTAGCCAAAAATATCACTTTGTATACATCATCAACAGTAATTCTTTTATAAAAAGTAGCATCATTTAGCATCAGACACATAAATTGTTCATAATGAACTTTGTCCATGACCACTATCAAACCTCCCTTATCTGCTGGTCGAATCACTATATGATTATTATCTTGTAAAGCTTTCAATGCTGTTCTCTCACTATAGGACAAATTATTCTTATATTGTATATAATAATCATCATGTGTGTCATAATAATCAAACAACTGATCCTCAGTCAATTTCAAATAAGCCTCTACAAGGGGATGATTATTAGGTACAAAACTGCTCAGTCTCCTAAGGTCAGAGGGGCCAGGAGGACAGGCATAAGTTGAATCTGTAACCATAGTAAAATTTTTCACGAAATGATGAATAATTTATTGCACTGTTTGAAGTTCACCTTTAATTGGTCTTATGACCATATTGAATTTTTGGACCTGTTTATTGAGAAATTGCCTGGAAATATTATTAATACTGGGGTGTACCGAAAGACTTGCCATAGAAATGCCTTCCTCTTCAGGTCTAGTATGCACCCGGGCTATATTTTTAAGAACCGTATTAGAGGCCAGGGTATACGGGCATCTAGATTAAACCCTACCCTGGCTGGTTTCTTGGGTGAGATTGACAATTTGAGCTGTAAGCTGATGGCATGTGGATACACTCGAACTGAGATTGATAGACAGTGGTCAGATCTTAGTGTTTTGAGAATGACCACAGCATGTCCATATTTTGGACCAGTTCCAGATGAACCTTCCATCTATAAGGATAAGCTGGTCACCCCAGAAGTTAAGGTATCTTTACTTTATACCAGTGATCACAGGGAAATCACACAGGCATTTAGTCAGTTTTGGGCAATATTACAAGTTGATAATGATTTACGTAAAATTGTGGGTGATAAACCCTCCTTCCACTACAGGAATTGTATGAATTTGAAGAGACTCCTTTGCCATGATAAAAAACATGGCAGTGCTCCTTCACAGCCTGGCGTAACTGTACCTTGTGGTAACTGCAATTTTTGTGGATACATAAATTCTCATGCATCCTTTTTTCATCCAGATCTTTGTAAGGATTTTGTTTTTCATGCACCTGCTAATTGTATGACCCCCTCATGTAATTTATCTGGCTGAGTGTTCCATCTGTCACTCATTCTACGTTGGCAAGACCAATAGGGTCTTGCGTGACAAAATGCGGGAACATTTATACCATATTAGGAAGGGTTCGGTACATAATGCTCTTTCCAAGCATGTTATTAATACTGACATTTCACATACTTTCAGTTTTAGAGTTCTTGAAATTGTTCAACCTAGTGTTAGAGGTGGTGATTTACCTACACATACTGAGTATAGGGAGGCCTGTTGGATCATTATACTACATGCTGACAGGGGCAGTGGTCTAAATGAAAGGGCATCCATTAAACCTGTTTTAAGGAAAAGGAGACTTCATAAATAAGCCCCTTGAATGCCATATGTTTATTGCTGTTTATTATTTTTATAAGCATAGATTTATATAGAACAGCAGAGGAAACATTTGCATATATATGTATATTATATATATACTTTATATGCATGTTTTTTGCATATTTCTATGTTATATGCATATTAAGTTTTTGTTAATACAATTTACTGTTCTATAGGGACATATACTTTAATTTTAATTTTACTCAAGTTTTTAAGCCTTTGTCATTTTAATTGTTTTTATGATTTAATTGATGTAACTTTATTATTGGCTGTTTTTATTTTCCCCTATCATATATAGGGTGTGTTTGTTAGTAGTTGCTTGATGGTCTGATGAAGCTATGTTGTGAAAGTGCTTACCTATGGTCGACTACAATTAAAAGTGTTTTATACTTTTGAACTCAGTTTCCACTTTATGTTCATTTATTGGATTTCGTTTTGAACTGCTTGTGACTACTTGAATCACTGAAATTCTGAACTGTTGGGACGTTGAGTTGCCTGTCTCTGTCCGTTGCTGGCCTTACCTCTATTTTATTTTTTATTATTATTGCAGCAACGGTAGATATACCACCGGTATTCCACCATTACGTTTTTCGTTTATTTTATTTTGTTTATACTATTGGTGGTTCTGCTAGTGGTTATGGCCTCTGAATAACCTATTTCTATTGAGTTGGACTATAACCCGAGCATTAAGGTTATCCGGAGTGAGATTAATAGACCGAATATCAACAATAAAATTGGTGCAGCCTTTTCTGAGAGGTTCTCTCTGTATTTGCAGAGAGAGAGGAGTGCCTTTTGGCAAATAGATATTCCCACCCTCGGAGATGATGTCATAAGTGAGACCGGTGACTTAGAATTGTTCCTGCAAACCATGGAAGGCATGGAGCATGACTTTCTTAATTTTAAGAAATTACAAGCACAGCGCCTACACTTCGAAATTTGTTTGGAGAAAAAGGTTGTCCCGAGAGGCCTACGCGTCCTTAATATGCCGAACCAAGGAGAGCAAAACCGGATTTACTTGCCCGTTGGCAAAAGTTAAATTTAGAAGTAAGTGCGAGTTATATGCGCTTGCTAAATTACTATTTTTGTCCTGAAGAGGAGAAACTGAGGGATTCTTTATGTGAGAGACATGAAGCTCTCCTTAATGATTATGATGTGAGTGTTTTAAATTCTTTATTTGAAAGTATGTTGGATGGCGTTGCTACCTTTGACAGAAAGCTTGTTTTCCAGAAAAAATCAAAACTATTACATGACATTAATGATTTTAGAACAGGTCACGTCTTTATGTGGCCACGTAACAGTCAGCGTGAAAATGGACATGATGTAAACGGACTTTCTACCCAGCACAATCGTGCTAGTGACATTACTACAACTCATTTGAATTCTTCTGATAAATGCGAAATGATTCAGTTAACAGATATGAATGTCATCAACTAGATAGGGGTGGTATTGATGTTTCTAACTCTTCTGCCTCTAATCTTGGTAATGTAAATACTTCTGCTGTTAATACTACTGGTGCTTGCCTTTTGCCTGATATTAATAATATTTCAGGGGATAAGGATAAGAGTTCAGGTCATTCTAACGAACATAATGTAATAAATGAATCAGCATTGTCTGTTCCGCCTCCTGGTATGGGCATCATCAGGTCTATACCTGTAGAGGTAACACCAGCCAGGGATTTGTATCCCCAGGTTATCATTAACAATAATAATGGTACAAACACTGGTAATTCTAATATACCTGATAGGGTCATTAGACCAAAGTGGCGTGGGACCGTATTAGCTGATGCAGATTCCCTTAAGGCATTGAGGAGTGCCAGTACCGATGAGCTCCCTTTTCCTTTACCAGTTCGCTCAGAGAGAGGGGGAGGATGCCTGCGCTCCATGAGCAGAGGGCGTCAGAAACGCAAACTCTCTGGAGAACTAGGTCAGCCACAAACTTTGAAGAAAATGTGGGGGAGGACCCTGAATCATTAATCCTTAATATATCTACATATGTTCTCTCTGCAGCAGAGAAACTGGTTTTAGTTAAAGTTTTAACTTTATTCCTACTCGTAGGAGCAAGTTATCTGATACCATTTTAGATTTGCGCATGTTTTGTAGAAATGTTATGTTACGCCTTATCTATGGTAATACTATGGTTACAGATTCGACTTGTGCTGGTCCTCCTGGCCCCTCTGACCTTAGGAGACTGAGCAGTTTTGTACCTAATAATCATCCCCTTGTAGAGGCTTATTTGAAATTGGCTGAGGATCAGTTGTTTGATTATTATGACACACATGATGATTATTATATACGATATAAGAATAATTTGTCCTATAGTGAGAGAACAGCATTGAAAGCTTTACAAGATAATAATCATATAGTGATTCGACCAGCAGATAAGGGAGGTTTGATAGTGGTCATGGGCAAAGTTCATTATGAACAATCTATGCATCTGATGCTAAATGATGCCACTTTTTATAAAAGAATTACTGTTGATGATGTATACAAAGTGATATTTTTGGTTAATAGTTGCATTTCAGATGTTTTCTCTGCCCATTTGGTTACACAAGAAACCTTTACATTCTTAGAAGTGGCAAATACTTTGATTCCTCTCATACAGGGCCTCCCTAAGGTCCATAAACATACCACCAATCCTCCTATGCGCCCGATAGTGGCAGGTGGTGGCTGAGTCACCGAGCCACTTTCTTTATATGTAGAGAAGGCATTAAAACCTATTACTGATCTGAATACAGTAGCCCTAAGGGATTCTAAACAGTTTCTATTAGATTTATACCAATGCACTTCTATTATTTCTAATATCGATCTCAGTAATGTCATTTTTGTAACTCCAATCCTTATTCACTATGATACCTAATGACCTGGGTATTCAGTACATACATGATTATCTCCTGTCACATAGTGAATATACTATGGTTAAAGTTGACCTTATATGCTGTCTTTTAGAGATGGTGCTTGAGAACAAAGTTTTTACTTTCAATGGGGATATGTATCTCCAGAGACATGGCATAGCTATGGGCATCTCTTGTGCCAATAGCTGCACCAATATGTTTCTAGCCCATTGGGAGATCAATAGTCTTTTTTCTACTTCTGATTTGAAGGAGCACGTTTTATTTTATCGATGTTTTGTCGACAACCTTTTCCTGTTGTGGAAGGGTTCTTTTAATAGTTCAAAAATTTTTCACAAAATGATGAATAATTTATTGCCCAAGTTTAAGTTCACCTTTAATTGGTCTTATGACCATATTGAATTTTTGGACCTGTTTATTGAGAAATTGCCAGGAAATATTATTAATACTGGGGTGTACCGAAAGACTTGCCATAGAAATGCCTTCCTCTTCAGGTCTAGTATGCACCCGGGCTATATTTTTAAGAACCTTATTAGAGGCCAGGGTGTACGGGCATCTAGATTAAACCCTACCCTGGCTGGTTTCTTGGGTGAGATTTACAATTTGAGCTGTAAGCTGATGGCACGTGGATACACTCGAACTGAGATTGATAGACAGTGGTCAGATCTTAGTGTTTTGAGAATGACCACAGCATGTCCATATTTTGGACCAGTTCCAGATGACCATACCATTTATAAGGATAAGCTGGTCACCCCAGAAGTTAAGGTATCTTTACTTTATACCAGTGATCACAGGGAAATCACACAGGCATTTAGTCAGTTTTGGGCAATATTACAAGTTGATAATGATTTACGTAAAATTGTGGGTGATAAACCCTCCTTCCGCTACAGGAATTGTATGAATTTGAAGAGACTCCTTTGCCATGATAAAAAACATGGCAGTGCTCCTTTACATCCTGGCGTAACTGTACCTTGTGGTAACTGCAATTTTTGTGGATACATAAATTCTCATGCATCCTTTTTTCATTCAGATCTTTGTAAGGATTTTGTTTTTCATGCACCTGCTAATTGTATGACCCCTCATGTAATGTATCTGGCTGAGTGTTCCATCTGTCACTCATTCTACGTTGGCAAGACCAATAGGGTCTTGCGTGACAGAATGCGGGAACATTTATACCATATTAGGAAGGGTTCGGTACATAATGCTCTTTCCAAGCATGTTATTAATACTGACATTTCACATACTTTCAGTTTTAGAGTTCTTGATATTGTTCAACCTAGCGTTAGAGGTGGTGATTTACCTACACATACTGAGTATAGGGAGGCCTGTTGGGTCATTATACTGCATGCTGACAGGGGCAGTGGTCTAAATGAAAGGGCATCCATTAAACCTGTTTTAAGGAAAAGGAGACTTCATAAATAAGCCCCTTGAATGCCATATGTTTATTGCTGTTTATTATTTTTATAAGCATGGATTTATATAGAACAGCAGAGGAAATATTTGCATATATATGTATATTATATATATACTTTATATGCATGTTTTTTTGCAGTGGTGGCTGGTGACTTCAAATCAAAGGGGGGCTGCAGGAGACAGCTGAATGGGTGGGGTCAATGGGAGGGGGTATGGCCAACTAGAAAGGGGAGGAGCTATTCTCAAAACAACAAAAACTAACTAAATACACTGCCCTGGGTGCCAAACCGTCATTATGAGAGTCCAATCAAGACAAAATGAAGTGTAGAAGAATAAAAATATTTCAATGCATTGGCTGCATGACAGCTTACTTAATATCTAGATGGAAACAAAAAGGTTGTGAGGCATGAAAAATGAATTACTTTTAAATACATTAATGGAATGCCAGTCAAAATCAAGTATAAGAAAAACAAGCAGCACTCAACTCAAACCACTTCTTGCACTGCAGTTCTAATTATAATTTATATTCAGCTTTATTAAAGTACCAAGTAACATGCTGAAAGTAGAAATCTCTGATGCCCCACTTGTAAAATGTTTCTTATCCAAAAAAAGACCTGCTGCCTGACAACTATCTACTTGTTTCATGGGGAAAACATGATCAAAGTAAAAAATGAAAAGCAAACAAGAAATAAGCTCAAGATACATTGCTTAAAAGGATTACTGTACAGGTTATGGACCATACGATTGGCATTCTGTTTAGTTTACGAGTAAAGCCTGCAGAGATGACTGGAAGTCTCCAAGCGTAATGAGCTTCTTAAAATAATGTAATCCTGTCCTTTATTACAAATACTGTCATATGCATTTCAATACCCAAGGCTTATACATTATCTAGTTAAGTATTTTCTACATGGCAACAACAGAAAGGCTTTCAATGTTGGCAATTCTTTAACAGTATGCTTATTAAAGCTTACTTGCATCTTACAATCTCAGCCAAGCTTACCTGATGGTCATTAAAGTATTGCTACTTAAACACAGAGCAACAGGCACTTTGAGTAATAAGCATAAATCAGCAGTACAAAAAATATGACAGAAACCAAACCATTCTGCAAAAATCAAGGACAGATGAAAAGCCACTCTAGTACTTGTGTCTACCTTGGATGGGGGGATACTCTGCACATTTACACTGCATAACTACTCCTTGCCTTGCTTCGACACATCCAGAGTCACTACATGGGGAGTGGGGTGCAACAAGTATGTCACAATTTGAAATGTCTCTGGCTGACTGTGATGGCCCTGACACATTTGTCATACCTCTCAACCTCAGAGCAAGAAATCTGGACAAAGCCATACAAAGAAGTGGGACAGAGGCCCAAAAATAAGGACATTTTTTAAATATTGCTCTTATAAACTTAGAAAGATAATAGAATAGGTCTTGCATTAGTATGAATTTTCTGAATGGTATGAAATCTGAAACTCAAATGTCTGTCATTATTTTCTAACTTCAGTCTTTAATGATTTGTCACTAATTTGCCAAAAAAACACAATTTTATGAAAAATGGACCAAAAATGTGATGTAAAAATATAAAATAGCCACACAATACAGCTGGGAACCTGTCAAAGCAGGGACACTTTAATATTAGTACTGCTAACTTGAGCAGCTGACAAAATAAAAGAATCTACATGCATTTCTGAAATAAAAGTAGTCTATAACTCTGATTATTACAGTTATTTCTTAATTGTAAACCCTCCATGTTTTCTTCCAAAATTGCTATTTTTTGGAGGGATTATTAGGGGGAAGAGGAACATTTTGAGCCAAAATCAGGGACAGTTGAGAGGTTTGGCTATGCCTAATTCTATAAAGCAATTTATTTGCATGTACCTCTCAACTTGTTAATGCAATAAATCTGGACAAGGCCAAATATATTGGGGGAACATATAAACAGTACTAAAAAATGCTCTTGTATAAACTGAGACAGTTGATAGAACAACAGGTCTTACTTTAGCATGCGTTTTTCTGAAGGTTATGAAGTCTGAAACTCAGTGTGTCATTATTTAGTGACTTAATTCCTAAATGATTTGCCAGAAAACCACAAATGTTATGAGGAACAAACCAAAAATAAGAAGCAAAAATCTATTCATTCTTTGAAAATCTGGACAGTTGGGAGGTATAGTTCAGCTGGGGCTGTCTTTAAGTTTGCCGCCCTTCCCCCTCACAAAATCATGGTCGAATGGAGCCTCCCCCTGCAGCCATTCCAATGATCCATTACTTGGCTATTCCACTACATTTACCATAAACACTAATGTGCATACTGATTTACTTCTATGATAATTTGGACTTCATTTGAAAGTTTCATTTTGCATTTTATAGCACATAAACTAAGACATCTGCTAAACAAACTTAGCATTAAAACTTCTCTGCCCTTGAAACTCACATTCATTGAAACAGCATTGAAACCCACATTCAACAAAAATACATTTTACCAGTGGCAGATAAAGATTAATTCTGGGCTGTTTTCAAATCATAGGCCCCTTGCATATGAAACATACATGTGCTCTTTGATATACCTTCCTATTGTTTTGAACATTTTTCCAGTAAACTATGAAACAAAACGCATGCACCAATAATGACAAAACTGCCCAATTCAGAACATCTGTCCAGTAAACAATGAAACAAAATGCATGCACCCATAATGACAAAACTCCCCAGTTCAGAACATTTCCATCATAAAAGTCTACTCAAACTTCTACAGTCCACCATTATCAGTAAATATGCACAATTCTACAGTCCACCATTATCAGTGAATATGCACAATTCTACAGTCCACCATTATCAGTAAATATGCACAATCTCTGAAGAAGTAAAAAAGTCATCTAAATAATTCCACATGAAATAAATCTGTAACTAATGAAGAGGTTGCTGCTAGCAAACACCTTTATATTTCATGGTTTCATCGAAAAATAAAGTGTCTGATGCCCCTGAGGAATAAATTGCCTATATTACATTAAAAATGATAAGCTAGTAATATTGCAATAGGAAATGGATGGCAAACTGATAATAGGCTCATAGTTAGTATCTTAACTTTTTCAGTACTGCAGCATTCACCCCAAGTGGGAGTAGAACCAAGAACCTTCTGCATCAAAAGCAAGTACACAACCTGTTGTGCTATTAATAATGCAAGCTGACTTCGCATAAGCAGCACTAAACTTCTTTTCCCCTGCAGCTCTCAGCTCCTTGCAGGAAGATTATTGTCTGTGGGACCTGGGTATTCAAGCTCCTATGCAGAAGAGGAAAATGTCCACAAATAAAATACCCTAGGGAAGCCAAGAATAAATGGATGACCAGCGTAGTTATTTTACACACATGCTATTTCTCTAGTATGCTCGGCTTTGCTTATTATGCTCTTTTAGGTTGTCCACCATCCTGACGAAGATTTCGAAAAGTGTAGCCTAACAATGTATTTTACCAGCAAGGGTTGATTTTTTTCCAGCAAGACTATTTTTAGTCAACTACATTTTTTTAGCTAATTTTAGCTAATCTCCGAACTTCACTATTGTAGGTTTTGAGTGATTCTACTAACCATGTATGAGCTGGCTCAGGGTATCTAACCTATCAGATTGTAAGGTATAATGTCAAGTTGGCGTGCTCAATCACAATAAAGGTTTTTTCACCCACATTTGATTGGCTCCCACTGACACACCCCCAGGTACTCTTATAAAAGGAAATCCTCAGGATCACTCTTTCCATTAAGGAACTACGCTTCGATGGTGATTGTACTTCTGGTACTTTTTACTTCAATAAAGTACGACCTTCTAGAATCTGAACTTCGACTACGTTGATTTTTTGCCACCACGGCGAGCAGAGCTCCTTAGCCGAGCCACATTTACATTGTTTTGCCTGTTTTTTCTGTGTGTTTCATCTTTGATTTCTAGCTGTCACACTAGCGGTTCCTCTCAGCAGGCAACCTGACTAGCCAGACCTACGACCTGTATACGAAGCCTTTCTAAAGGCTTTACTCAGCCTTCAACCGGTAGCCCAGCTTCTTCACCGACATCCCACCGTACCTTTATTAAGGCAACCTACCTGGTCATCCATTTATTCTTGGCTTCCCTAGGGTATTTTATTTGTGAAGCTCTCAGCTCCTTGTAAAATCTACTCAATACTCAACTGCATCTCAACTTCGCAGCACAAGAAATCTGGAAAAAGCCACATTTATTGGGGGGGTCAGAAGTCCAAAAACTGGGGGCACATTAAACATTGCTTGTATAATCTTGAAAAGTTGCTAGAATAAAATGCTGTGTTACCACCAAAAATTTTACTGCCAAGGTCCCTGTGCAAAAGAGTCCGAGCAACATACCACTATGCCAAATCAGCTGCTTTGTGAAAGAAAAATGCTGTGTTACCACCATACATTTTACTACCAATGTCCCTGTGCAAAACAGTCAGAGCAACATACCACTACGCCAAATCAGCTGCTTTGTGAAAGAGCGGAAGACTGAAACTTAAATGGCTATCATTTAATGAATTCAGTTCTCACCATAGCTGTCAACCTCTTAGCACAAAACACCTGGACAAACCCAGTAATGAGGGAATACAGTCCTCAAACATATTCAGTGAATTCAGTTCTTGCCATAGCTGTCAACCTTAGCACAAAAAGCCTGGACAAAGCCAATAATGGGGTAACACAGTCCCAAAAATAAGGACAATTTTCAAATATTCATCTTATAAACTTAGAAAATTGCTAGAATAAAAGGTTGTGTTACTATGTATTTTCTGAAGAATATGAAGTCTGAAATTCAAATGCCTGTCAATTTTACTTCTGATGGAACAAAAACAATTTTCAACAGAGGCCCAGGGAGAAATACTGCAGACACATGTCTTTGTAAAATGGCAGGACACCAGAGCAAATCCACACAAACACAGGGATGAAATGCAGACTACACACAGAAGGCACCCCAGCCAAGAATCAAACCAGAAAACCTATAGCTGTGAGGCAACAATGCTACCACTGCACCATCAAATATGCAAGGAATTAAACATTCAGAAACCTGAAGTCTGAAATTCAAATGCCTGTCAATTTTGTTTAACATTTGTTAATCAGGACAGTCTGACTTGGAACAAAAAAACAATTTTCAGCAGAGGCCCAGGAAGAAATAATGCAGACATGCCTTTGTAACATGGGAGGACACAAAAGGCAACCCACACAAACACAGGGAGATGATGCAGACCCCACACAGAAGGGACCCCAACCAAGAATCAAACCTGAGAACCTGTAGCTGTGAGGCAACAATGCTACCACTGCACCATCAAATATCAAGCATTGCAATATTTAGAAGCCGCAGATATTATGAGGAACAGATCAGATCAAATATGACGCAAAAATCTGCAATTTTCTTTACAAATGGTGGTGGGTAGGGGAATTCAGGTCCTTAACAGCTGCATACAAGGTACAGGGTTCAAGCCTGAGGTGTTCCCTACCACACCACCATGAGTTTGTTCTAGCCACCAGTATATGCAACTGGGGCATTTACACACACACACACCTGGAGTGACATCAGTAGATCCCTTGGGCCATTAAATCCATAGTGCCACTAATGCCAAACACACTCCAAATCCATCCACCATGCGAGATCTGAGACTCTGTCTGCTGATGTTGCAGTCCGGGTCCGATCTGTTTCCAGCGACAGTCTATTCAATTAAAACTGCATAGACTTCTGGGATCTCTGCTGTTACATGTTTCCCAGTCCGGACTGCTGCTGAGACAGTCTGTGCATGCTCCAGACTGTCTCAGCAGCAGTCCGGACAAGTGCGTGAAAGTCTGTTTTTTTTTTTTTTTATTGTTTTTTATCCGCGAATTTTAATTTTTTTATTTCTTTACAGCTGGGGGGGGCTGCAGTCCGGCAGTCCAATAGCATGGGCTGCCCCTGGTTTTTTGCATATTTCTATGTTATTTGTATATTAAGTTTTTGTTAATACAATTTACTGTTCTATAGGGACATGTACTTTAATTTTAATTTTACTCAAGTTTTTAAGCCTATGCCATTTTAATTGTTTTTATGATTTAATTGATGTAACTTTATTACTAGCTGTTTTTATTTTCCCCTATTATATATAGGGTGTGTTTGTTAGTAGTTGTTTGAAAGCGCTTACCTATGGTCGACTACAATTAAAAGTGTTTTATGCTTTTGAACTCAGTTTCCACTTTATGTTCATGTATTGGATTTCGTTTTGAACCGCTCGTGGCTACTTGAATCGTTGAAATTTTGAACTGTTGGGACTTTGAGTTGCCTGTCTCTGTCCGTTGCTGGCCTTACCAATATTATAACCTAGAACTTGTTATCAATCAGTACTATGTATCAAGAAATAAAATTTAACATTATTAATATATCTATTGATCATTATAGATAAATTTCAACAATGTAAATTAATTATTTACTTATAGAGAGTGACATTAGTGATTGTACTCATTTGATTTATTCAGTTTGCAGTTCTCTATATATACTTTCTAAATTTACTCAAAGTCCAGCAATCTCTATCAATTCTTTAGATTCTTATTAATTCAAAATGTATAACCATGTGAGTAGATTAGCTGTAATTTTGGTTATTATGCATGTAGGTTTGTTATGATACATCTTCTCTATATGCGTTACCATGTTATTTATTTTGTTGTATAAGATTCTTTTATTTATCCATACATCTGGAAGTCTTTTCATAAACAACATCTATGAAGGGAGAGAAAAAAAGAGACATGCCTTCTATATATCAGTTTGCATATCACTAACTAAATACACATTTAAGATAATAAGTATCATTGGCAATAGTAACAGTCTGGATATTTAGCCTGAATATATGGTATGTTGTCTACATCTATTTCTGGGATGCTTTCTATGTTAGTTGCATCAAATATATTCTAAACTGTTAGCTTTTGTCTGTGCATATTCATTTTTTGCATTTTAAAAGAGCTGTCTCAGTGTTCAGTAATTAAGCTTTTAAAGTCATTAAAGATGTATAATTATATCTTAGCATTACTATACTGTATATGCATTTATAGATCCATGTTATATTAAATAACTCATCTTTGTGGTGATAACTTGTACATAGTTCTGGTCTCCATTTAATAGATGTAATATATTTTAGATGAGAAGTAAAACTAAACATCTATAAATCTGAATACACAATGTGCAGGATTCACGAAGGCTTGCACGGAGTGTAAGAGACGTGCAACACTCCATGCAAGCCTCGCGATCCAGGAACAGCCCTAAACTCCATGTAAGAGACCAGCTAAAACATCTCTTACACGGACTGGGCGTGGACATGCTAAATACCTCACTTGCATTTGAAAGGTATGCAAATGAGGTATATTAGCGATCCACGAAGCAGAAACCAGTCCATGTAGGAGACGTTTTAGCTGCAGAAATGTACTCAGTTGACAACTGAGTACATTTCTGCAAATTCCACAACGGAGTGATGTCAGCTCCAAAAAAAGGTTGCATATGATTCAGGCAGCATGCCTATGGCCAAATATGTGGCCATAGGCAAGATAACCCGATGCAAAATTATTAAAAATATGATTTTTTTTTTCTGCAATCGCCGATGTTTAAACCCAGCGCAGACCCGCGCAAACGGGCTGCGCTGTATAAAAACATAAAAAAGAAAGTTATAAACCCACAAATGTGGGTATCATGCAATACATGGAATGACAATGCAGGGACCAGCAGACCAAAACCAACATGGCCACCGTGTAGTGGTTGCTAAGGGGGGAAGCTGAGTCTAAGACATGTAACTAAGCATCAGTAGGCAATCTCATGTAAATGAGGGTTAGGATACTGAATCCCACAGTCACATAGCAAATGAGCACGGTCTGAGTAGTGTAAGAGATACAAAAGGGGGAAGAATAGAGTAGGAGAGAGGTGACATCACTGGGGGGAATGGTAGAAAGAAACGCAGTTAATTGGAGGCCAGTGTAACATGACAGATGACAGGCACAGATCATGGAAAGAGGTGTGCCACTAGATAAGTCATGGAAAGACAAAAAATGGAAGGTGTACACTGTTACCTACACCAAAGTTTCTTGCTGGCCATGCATGCGCACATGTGCACACAATGAAGCGCGTGTAAGGCAGTGTGCGCGCGTGTAAGGCAGTGTGAGCATGTGGGAGCGTGTTGGGAGATGTTTAACACTGTTTGCGCGGGTGTGCGCGCGTGTAAGACAGGCTGAGTATGTTGGAGGCTGTTGGCAGACGTGTAACAGTGTTTGCGCGGGTGTATGCACGTTTAAACCTCAATAAGTAGATCCTTAACCATGTAAGCACGTGTGCGCGCGTGTAAGCCACTGTGAGCGTGTTCCTGATAGTATGCAAGTTGCTCCCCCCTGAGGAAACAGAAAGGAAAAAGGAAGCAACAGAATTAATAGGAAGCTAGCAGGGATAACTGCTGAAGCTGGCAGGTGAAAATAATTAGAAGCAGGCAATTACACATGCAGAATAGTAGCCCAGCCCAGCACTTAAAACTCTGCAAACAGTAGTGCAGGATGTTCTCATTAAGAGACACTGCAAGACAGGAGTAAGCTAATAGAAGTGAAAACTGAAAAAGCTGAACTCAGAGCAGAAATGCTAGGGGCTGCCATAGCTGTCATAATGAGACATAGGCGACTTGCTGAGGGTGGTGACAATGCAGATGGTGCCAGACAACCCACAGTGAGGAGACGGAGAAGAGTGTACAGGCCCAGGGTCACCTACCACGGGTTACATGAGCTGGAGATAGTAGAGCGCTATAGAGTAGACAGAGAGCTCCTGCAGCAGATTGTTGAGCTGTGCAGGCCACGCCTCACACACAGAACCAACAGAGGGGAACCCATCCCAGTGGAAACCAAGGTATGTGTTGACCTAAGAATACTAGCAACAGGTACCTTCCAGAGACCAACTGGCGATATGATGGGGATATCACAGGCATCAGCCTCCAGGGTACTACACCAGTTCCTGGATGCCATGTCAGCACATGTCGGTGATCATGTATATTTCCCCAATGCCCGTGAGGTATTGGCCAGCAATATGTGTCTCTTCCAGCAAATAGCGGAATACCCTGAGGTACTGGGTGCTATAGACTGCACGCACATACGCATCAAAGCACCAGCAGGAGCGGGTAGGGCCTACATAAACCACAAGGGCTTCCCCTCCATCAACTGCCAGGTCGTGTGTGATGCCCAGGGCATAATAATGAATGTGTGTGCTGGCTGCACTGGGAGTTATCACGATTCCCACATCTGGCATTTGACGCAGCTGTACCAGACATTTGCCAATGGGGCATCCCACACGGACACCTAGTGGGGGATGCAGGTTATGCACTGGAGCCGTGGCTGATGACACCCATCAGAAATGCACACACACCTGAACAGGAACGCCATAATGAGGCACACGCACAAACACGTAATGTGATAGAGCGCGTGTTTGGGCTGCTCAAGTCACGGTTCCGGTGTCTGGACACATCTGGTGGAGCCTTGCAGTACACACCAACTACATGTACCCAAATTGTCATGGTATGTGCTATGCTACATAATATGATCCTGCAAAAACAGCTGCAGCAGGACCAGCATAGGGCCGGGCCAAACAGCGCCCCACCATTGCCAAGGCCATCACAGGCAGAGCGTGACTCAGAGGAGGAACAACCTGAGCCTGCCCCAGTAGGCAGAAGGAGGCGTGCCCAGTATGCCCTGGCCTTGGCAAAGAGGCAACGCATAGCACATACATTGGCTCAGTAGGAACCTTGGGAATGATACCCCTCTCTGACTCACTCATATAGTAACAGGGATGCCTAACGTGACACAACCTGCTCTCAAACATGTACAGGGAAGTGTAATATGCGCATCCGACAGAGGCAGCCCTGCTGCACCACCTGAGGCATGAATGCTATGTGTCAAGTAATGTAACACCAAGTACTATATGCACACCTGAGGACCCTGACTAACATCCTACCCTCACCAAGCATCATGCCACAACATGACAACGAGATGATCAAGTGCAACAATTGACTGAAGTATCGCAGTTAGTCAAAGGGGATCCAATGTGTGCCAGTCTGGGATGACATGCTGAGCATGACATGATGCACCACCTGCTAGGACTGGCGTGCACCTATCAGTGCAGGCCATATGGATACTGGCAAAGGCTGTTGTCACCCACAGTGTGCCCTGAATAGGTAAGGCTCAAAATACAAACCTATCTCCATAGGTACCAGAAGGGATAAGAATAAGATAAGGGATAAGTCGAAACAGCAAGATGCATGCAGTCTAAACTCACCCAGTATGGAGAATGTTGATAACTGTGCTGTAACAGACAACTGAGGCAAGGCACACAACAGCACCCTAACACTACCAGGTTACACCTCATACTGTGCTGTACAGCCTCCAAACTTGGAACAAGCTATGAAAGGCGGGTGACTAGCATGAATTGTCAAGGATAACCACACCCCCATGTCGGTACCACAACAAAAAGCAGCATGGACTAGCCATGCTCAAGTAACAGTGGCTAAAACTGCCCCCCAGTTCATAGCCTGCTACAGACTACTGTCCCAACACCAAGAACTGCATCTGGCCCATGCTGGAATAAATGAATATATCAAGTCCTCCAACCCACATTATATTGGGTGACCGCAAATACCCAGACATAGACTGGGAGCATTATACTAGCTCCAACAGTGTCGGACAAAGGTTCATAGAATCCACAAACCAAAAGGCACAGGAACAACGTACCACCCCCACAAGAGTGGTAAGCATACTGGATGTGATAATCAGCAACATGGGTACTGGATGTCAAGTTGAGAAGTGTATTCCTCACTGGTAAAACCAGACCATAGAGTAATCACACTGGATATACAAATCCTGACCGCAGTCCCTGGCTGGGAAACCACAGTGGAAAACATGTGTTAAGCAATATCTGCACCCCTCCAAACTGATGTGGAATCCATGAAAGGTCCCGTGCAGGTGCAAAATATGGGCCACACCTCAGAACCTGTAATGCAGCCATTCCATGAACACTGCCAGGAATGCTTGGATTATGCAGTCCTAAATTAAAACAAGACACAGTGCCTAAATCTGGCATGGTGGACACCAGCCATAACCAAAACATGCAAGAGAATGAGGAAGCTACTACATGATAGAGCAAACATGAACAATGAAGTAATCACTGATCAGTAGTATGGCAATAACATCTGTCCACACATGCAATCCACTAAGGCCAGCCACAACAAGTGGAATCTGTGAATCCTGAGGCAATGTCACACCTGCCCCAAGTACACAGACAACCCCAACCCCACCCAAGAAATACAAAAATATGTGAGAGATGCAACCATCCATCCAAACTGGAGGCTGAGCTCCCTCAACGCAGTACTCCCAAAACAAGTCAGTAGGAGAAGGTAACCACACACACCACAAACACAGTCCCACATAGACCTATCACAACTGCAAACCAAACACATAAACACAGACAAACATTCCCGGAGGCACAAATTACAAACACAGCACACCAACAGAGGCCTCTAAAGCAGACACCCAATCAAACAGCCTCCAAACATAGCACATGCAACACATAGCACACAAAGCTGGTGTGCCAAACAGTCACAGGACAGATGTAGAAACAACATGCCTGATACAGTTGTAATAGGTGACTCCATAGTCAGACACACCATAGTGCTGTCCCGCACACCAGACTGAACAAGGGAAAGGGTACAGTAAGCTGCCTGTAGGCTGCCACAATATGCCACATAACAGAAGTATGTAGGTCACTCCAAAGCAAGTAGAAATATGATGCAGTCATAGTCCATGCTGGTGTGAATGACCGGAGATGTACCGCCCTAGACTACATGAAAAGAGACATAGATGAGCTATCTGATTATGTAGTCCATGCCGGTATGACACTCACCGTTCGCAGCATCCTACCCTTACCAAGAGTAATGCCGCAGTACAAACACGGAATGATCAGTCATAGCAAGTGGCACACTTACTGGTGTTATTCCAAGGGGATCCAATGTCTGTCTGCTGGGGATGTCATGCTTGACAAGCCACGCAGCTGTCCATGGGATGGCCTGCACCTGTTACCCCTGGGCATCTGAATATTGGATAAGGCCTTTGCCACCTCCATAGACCCTTTTGTAGGCAAGGCTGAAAAGACTGACCCACCACCCTAGAAAACATAAGTGGGAAGAAACATAAGGGAAATGCTGACCAATGCCAGATGTGTACACCCCAATATGCATGCTCCTGAGGCCATCCCCAGAATGGAGAACATCGATGTCTGTGCAGTGACAGAAACCTGCTGCAAGCCCCCTGACAGCACACCAGCACTACCAGGTTATACCACGTATCATGTGTCATGGCCCCAAAACCTGGAACGAAACATAAAAGGAGGGTGAGTATCCATAGTCAGCACAGACACCCATACGTCCAGGTAACTGACAATGCACAAGGCATTGGAGTTCACACATGTGCAACTAACTGTAGGCAAGACTGCTGTGCAGTCTGTAGCATGCTACAGACCGCACTCTCACACACAATAACCCCACCCAGCCATCCTGAAGACAATGGACAGTATGAATGTCCCACCAAATAACAAACAAGGTACCACAAACTACCAACACAGGTGATAAACCAGTATGTATGGAAAGAGTAACCAGGGACCTAGGGACACAAGTGGACAGTAACCTGTTATGTGACACCCACATTGCCAATGTGGCCAGGAAGACTGTTAACATTTGACACCGTATTAGGAAAGGAGTCACATCTACGGCAACAGAGGTCATTGTGCCCCTATACTATTCTCCAATCACACCCATAATCCAGTACAATGCCTCATATGGGATGTACCTTACCTGACACCTGCAGCAGTTAGAAAGACCTCAAAGGTACCTCACCAAGAGGATAAAGGGTCACAAATATATGTCATATGCTGCCTGGCTGTAGACACCCCAGCTGAATCCAGTCACATACTACCTACACAGAGGCATTGCACGCCTGTTGTAGGAGGCCATGCCCAACACAGGAGTAATGGACATGCTCCACCCCAGAAAACACAAATCCATCGAAGCTGTGAGAGGGAGAGATGTCAACCTCAACAAATAATGAAATAGGATGTGCTGGTGGGACAGATACATAATCCAGAGGCTCCCCACACCCTGGACCAGAATCCCATTCCATGTAAGGCGGAGCCCCTCACTGACACTCTTCAACAGGAATCTTGCCAAGTGGATGGATGATTGTAGAGTTACACTGGGGGTCTTCACTGTGTCATGTCCAGACAGAGGCACAGCAAAGCAAAACATAAATGGCCATAATATGCACATAGCAAGGGGTGTCATAAGCCACACACACTCTGGCTAGGCTAACAAATGCCCAGGGTGGATAGCCTAGTATGACCCTCTGAACCTATGAAGATACAAATTGTACAGGACACTAAGGATAATCCCAAGGCTTTCACAACTGATGGTAGGAACCATGTTGGGAATTCACAGATATGCCCTGAATCACACAAATATCACAAACACACACACATATTGCCAACATACATCCTGACAGGTGCACTGCAAACCCCCCCCCCCCCGAATGCAGAATATCTATCCCAGCAGACTGCTGGCCCCCTGACATTGCAGATGCTGAGGTAACAGCCAACATCTACAAAGCAAAACACACAGCAGCAATGGTATGGGATGTTGTCCTGGGCTTAGTGCAACATGGACTCCAAGATGAATGGAATGCCAAACCACACTACTGCTCAATGTCAGCCTTACCACAGAATATGTACCCAAAGAGCAGTGTACAACAACAGTGGTACTTCTCAACAAAGGTGTTGTCTGAATGGATACTGAACACTACTACCCCAGAATCCTGAGAAGCTCAGTTTGCACAGCTATGGAAAGGATCAGCATGTACCACAGACATAAAGATATTGGGGACCTACTGACACCAGAACCAACCCAGTGTGGCCTTCCCAAGTGCAGATCCTGCCCCTAACCATGTTTGACTCAATTGAAACAGCCATTAAGGTCATTGATGAGGGCAATGTGCTCCACACAGTGTATCTGGACCTTGCAAAGGCTTCTATACAATACCCTACATGTTCATTATAGATAGGCTCACCAGCTTAAATATAAACCCACATGTCAGTAGAGGGGTTGCAAACCAGACCAAGGACAGAACAGACATGGTCAGACATGCTGCAGCCATGTCAGACTACAAACCAGATATAACTGGCATCCCACAAGGCTTTGTCCTGGGATCTCCCTTGTCTGGTATATATGTCCCATAGGTACAGGCAAACATGGAAGGACTGTGTCCGAACATGTTTGCAGAGGACTACAAACTGCTCACCACATATGATCCACCAGCTGACACAAGCATCCCACAAAAGGGCCACATAGAAACAGACAACTGGTGCCATAGCCATGTCAGCAAGCTAAGTGCAGAAACGTGCATAGTCAACCCCCGTGGATATACAGTAAGTGCCCACCAATTACCACACAGGTGTTAACCCATTATGTACTTAACATGTAATGAGAGACCTGGGGACACAAGGTGATAGATATCCTGCATTGGACAAACATGTGCTGTAGTGTTTACAGAAACATACCATATACCCACCTAACCACGAAGGCTGTCAGATCTAGATTAGAGGAGGTCATTGTGGCTCTGCAGTCATCCTTCATCAGCGGTACAATTGACTACAATAGCCCCTGTGGGATGTACCTCAGCAGACACCTCCATCAACTGTAAAGTCCCCAACAGTACCTCATCAGGAGTATCAAAGAGCTTGCACAGATGCCATGTGTTGCCTGTGTTGCTGGCATCAATAAACATGCAGCACCTTGTACAATCTGAATGGCAGTGAGCTATGCACATGAGAGACCTGAACCCCAGCACTGACGTACATAGGACAAGCTGTACTGCGTGCTCCATAACACAGAAGCCACCCCCAGCACAGGCTACCCATAGAGTCACTTATCAATCTTCCTCAATAGGAATCCTGATGAGTGGATGGGAGATGGTAGATTTATCCTGGGTACCACTGTCATGCCACAGGTAGACACAGGCACAGTATACTAACCATGACGTATGTCATGGCAAACCCCACTTACAATGTGTGTTGAAGGACAAACATACTCTCCAACTAGCATTACACATGGACTAGGGCACATCGCTAGTGTTTGCAAATGTACACCTATGTTGTGGAATACACTACCAATGTTGGACAAGTCTGGTTTAAGTAGTTCATATCTGAACAGAATGCAACATGGTCAGATGTACACAACTGGCCCATAACCAGGCTGTTGTGCCCACTATCGAAATGTAAAGCAGTGATAGCAGTAAAGCCCAGGATACTGCCCACCACAGTCAAAGTACTACCAGTACACTATACAGTACTACAGTGTTAGGTCAGTGTGAAAGGATGTTGACAACTGTATGCAAAGTATCCCATGCAAACACTGCAGGCACAGTATAACCCTGTTGTGTTCACACACAAAGCAGTTGTACCGTAACTACACAACATGACACACAACACACAACCATAAACGGGTGATAGATGTTGAAGTTCACACTCATCCACAAATGTGGTGGGCTGCAGAGTCCAACATATGGAATGCTCACACTGGGCATGCTCACACACTTTGACAACATGCCATGGGAAGGCTGAACTGGGCATGCTGACACATTTAGGCCAAATCTCGGTCTAGCAGTTGGACACACATAGCTGGTATTGTTATGTGTTATTCCAGGAACCAACAACATTATAGCAGTCTGCCCAGTGCACACAGCTAAATGACTACAGAGACATACGTGATATAGTGGATCCCTCCCATATGCAAACATCTTCCACAGATGCACAAGTTGTTCATACAAACAGGGAATGCTATGGCAATAAAGATGTGCAAACAGTCTATCAGCAACAAATAATGTGCATTTGACAATTAAACATATGGGTGTAGAGGTCAACACTAGGCTGTTTGACCTCGGGAATGACAGCTTAGCCAGAGTGTGCTTGGTGTCTGCCTCCCCACAGGATGCACATTCCCCTTTCTAAACACAGATGATGTCAGCACCCTATAAGTACAGCAGGAGAAAAGAAACGTCCCAGTAATCTGAATAGCACGCTCTGCTAATGCGTCTTTCTCAAGTGTCATAACATAGTTAGGTAGGGGTTTCAAATCCTGCAAATGCTCAGTGTGTGTGTGTGTGTGTGTGTGTGAGTGGGGTTGGTGTGTGTGTAAGTCTGTGGGAGAGAAATGTCCCTTTTGGCAACTAGGAAAACACCCTACAGGATGCACATTCCCTTTCTAAACACCGATGATGTCAGCACCCTATAAGTACAGCAGGAGAAAAGAAACCTCCCAGTAATGCGAATAGCGCGCTCTGCTAATGTGTCCGTCTTAAGTGTCATAACATAGTTGGGTAGGGGTTTGAATCCTGTGAATGGCAAGTGTGTGTGTTTGTCTGAGGGGGGTTTGTGTGTGTGAGGGAATTGTCCCTTTTGGCAAATAGGAAAACACCCTACAGGATGCACATTCCCTTTCTAAACACCGATGATGTCAGCACCCTATAAGTACAGCAGGAGAAAAGAAACCTCCCAGTAATGCGAATAGCGCGCTCTGCTAATGCGGCCGTCTTAAGTGTCATAACATAGTTAGGTAGGGATTTGAATCCTGCGAATGACAAGTGTGTGCGCCTGTCTGAGGGGGTTAGTGTGTGTGAAGGTAATGTCCGTTTTGGCAAATAGGTGAACAGACTACAGGATGCACATTCCCTTTTCTAAACACTGATGATGTCAGCACTCTATAAGTATAGCAGGAGAAGGGAAAACCCCCAGTAATGCAAATAGTGTGCTCTGCTAATGCGTCTGTCACAAGTGTTATAACATAGTCAGATAGGGGTTTGAATCCTGCTATTGGCAAGTGTGTGTTTCTGACTGAGGGGGGTTAGTGTGTGTGAGGACAATGTCCCTTTCGGCAACTATGTGAACAGACTACAGGATGCACATTCCCCTTCCTAAACACTGTTCAGCAGAAGGCCATGGCTCTGGCACAAGTCGTCTGTCGCTATGATGCCCCTTTGGAAGATGCTTGTATCAGCTGAAGAGGCGATTATGGTGGCCTGTTTGCAGTCATCTGCATATTTGGACAGCCACAGTCCATCCGTGTTGGCCTGTACCTCCAATAAATATATATACCAAACAAGAGGGTCCCAGGACTGAGCCTTGTGGGACACAACCCGTAACTGTTGTGGGGTCTGGCATGGCTCCAGCAATGCTAACCATGTGGTATCTGTCCTTGAGCCACTGTGCAATCCATCTAGTGACATAGGGCCTTATATTTAAGCTGGTGACCTTCTCTAGAATGCCCAAGTGGGGTATTGTTGTGAAGGCTTCTGCAAGGTCCAGGTAGGCTGTGTGAACCACCTTTCCCTCGTCAATGGCCTTGGTGACTGTTTCAAAGATATCAACCGGGTTAAACCCGGTAGTGCTGGTGTGCTCTCAGTAGCCCTGAACCAGGCATCTGTAACTGCACAGATATCGATGTTTTCCATGCCAAGGAGTGTTTTGGGTGCACGCATCTGTAGGTTTAGATATCTGGCGTTGCGTAGCATTGCTCTTAGTTTCCTATCCCTTGTGATACCTATGAAGGTGGGTTTGTCATCTGAGCCCTGCCTAACATAGGCACTATGGGGTAGCAAGAGCCTTTGCCAATATCTGAATGACCAATGCAAACTGTACACATGCTCATAGGATGCAAGTGTCAAGGAATAGTCTGAGTGGCCAGTATAGTCCTCCAGCATGGATCCTCTGAAGTCATCCACCCCAGTCTACACAGGTGTAGAGTCTGCTTGTGCTAAACACAGTTTGTGTGCAGTGACAACCTTGCCTGGGGGTGGAGATGGGATATGGATGTCCAGGAAAAGGTGGGCATGGGCAGGTATCAACAATGGTGGTCTACCTCTGGTGTGGAACAGTGGGTGCCCACGTTGCAGATGGACAGGAGCAATATGTATTAACCCATGTGGCTGTGGTGTGTGGTTCTGCCATAGCACATGGACCCACAAATTGTAGTGGCGGTAGGGTAAAGTGGTAGAGGCCTGAGTAGTTCTCACACACAATATGCCTGTACCTGATGTTAGCAACTGGAATGGTGTATGTGAATACCTGCATATCCTGGCACTGTTCCCAGGGAAGCTAGGTGTGTGTCCTGGATGTGGGTGTGGTGTGCTGGACTGGTAGTGTTGTGTGTTACAGGTCCTGTGGTCCCAAAGCATGGTATAGAACATAACCTGCCAGTGCGATGTGCACATCTGACCCTGATGTAGGTGGCTGCAAATGCATACACATGCTATCCCCCACCTGACAGGTAGTACGACAACCACAAACCTCTGTGGAAATGAAGATGTCAGCACCCTAGAAATACTACAGGTGCAGAACAGATGCCCAGTAATTTGGATAGTGCGCTCTGCTAATGTGTCGCCCTCAAGTGTCATAATATAGTTAGGTAGGGGTTCGAATCCTGCAAATGCTCAGTGTGTGTGTATGTGTGTGGGTGAGTGGGGTTTGTGTGTGTGAAAGGCTGTGAGAGGGAAATGTTCCTTTAGCCAACTGGGAGAACACACTACAGGATGCACACGCCCCTTTCTTAACACAGATGATGTCAGCATCCTATAAGTACAGCAGGAGAAGGGAAGCCTCTCAGTAATGCGAATAGCACGCTCTGCTAATGCGTTTCCCCTGTGTATCATAATGTAATTAGGTAGGAATGTGAAACCTGTAAAGACATGTGTGTGTGTGCATTTCCGTATGAAAAACATGTTAGTTCTGGCAATCAGGCGATCATACTACCTGATGCACATTACCCTTTAAAAGTACTGATGTTGTCAGCACCCTCTAAGTATAGCCAGAGACGAGGAACTATCTAGTAAACCGATCAGTGCGCTTTGCTAATGCGTCCCTCTCACGTGTCATGACATAGGTAGGTAGGGGAATGAATCCTGCATATGGAAAGTGTGCATGTGTGTGGGGGTGGTAGGGTGTGTGTAAATGCAAGTGTGAGGAAAACAGATCCTTTTGGCAAATACTACTATACACCAGATGCTGCATACCCCACCAGTAAACACAGGGGATGTCACCACACTATCAGCACAGCCAGACAGGGCTAGTTGGCTAGTAATGCCAATAGTGTGCTCTGCTACTGTGTCTATTACCATCGTCAGAGTACAGATAGGCATGTTTTGGTAACCCACAACTATCACGTGTGGTTGTGTCACACAGTATGACCTTGCGGGTGTTTGTACATAACAATGCATGCCATTGCCTAACCCAGCAATGGCATTGCACACATGATGTATGTGTGTGACACATACACAGGAATACCTGTGACCTGCAGTAGTTACCATGTCTGACACATGCTTTGTGTGGATAAATGGTATTAGCGATGTATACCAATATGACTGTGTGTCTTACTGTGCAGGGTCCGCACGTGGTATGTCCCTATACAGTGTGGGTGTCTATGGTGAAAGACCTAAAGCAGGGGATACACATCTGGTCTGGGCCATATAGTGTACATGTAGTCAATGTACAGGTGCTGTATGTTCCCACCTGTTGTGGTAGTGGTAACATGCCATTCCACTGCATTTCGGTGACCACATGCTGTGAACTCTTCAACTAGAGTGTTGTAGCTACAGTAATGCTCACACACAATGTTCGGCTGGATGCAGTATGGCCTTATAAACACAGTTCATGGGACTGTCATATTGCCGGTGTTGTTATGGTGGATAGGTGGTCTTCCTGTGTATGTGAAGGTTGTGTGTGCCATGCTATGACCCAGATGGCAGTCCGGCACACTGTCAGCTGCACTTGAGTAGGCCCTGATGGTTTGTGCTGTGCCAACAACCTGGAGGTGTGTGTATCTGTGTTATCTCGGGATACCACACCCCCATCCATGTGTGTTACATGTGTAGGGGAAGACGGGCATGGTAAGGGGCATAACCTGTCAGTGATGGGTAACACCTGTGAGCCATGAATCATGCATCTGGTACTGCACAGACACTGCAGTTCACCATGCTGAGGGCAGTGTCCGGTGCATGCATCCTCCGGTGTACACTGCTGTAGTTGTGTAGCAGCACTGTTAGTGTCCTAACCTGTGTGATACCCACGGAGGTCGCTATGTAAACCATGTCCTGCAGCATATGGCAGTATGTGTGTACCAAGGAGCCTTGCCAGTATACATCGGGCCATGTGTGTCACGTGCAAGATGACCCGTGAACATCAATGTGGCCTCCCTAGCATGTAAGCACACATTGACAGCCAGTGGATACCCTATGAATGACAGTGGAGACTGAGCATAATGTAGACATACAACAGCCGTCCCACATATAGTGGTAGAATACCTGGGGAGGGTATGTTGGCAACCAACATCAGGCACATACTGGCCTGTGCCACATGCTGAGAGATCCATTCTATGTTCCCTATCATGTAGTCCAGGGAGGTATGTCCCAGGCAGCCACACTGGCATGGTCAATGAGTGAGTCATATCTGTCCATGCCTCTGTCTGACCTGTATGCATGTGTGCTGTGGTGGACCATAGTGCCCCTGAGTCATATCACTGTGCCCTTCACCAGATACAGCCTGTGGAGTGGGACCCCAGTGCAGCACACATGACAGGTACCTGACACGTCTGTAACAGGTGTGTTGTGTAGCCCTACAGGCTGTGGGTGTGTGGCACAGGGGATGTGCGTGCCATGTGTGGCATGTGCTGTGTTCTGACGGAACATATGCCTGTGTGCCAGCTGCGGAGGTGTGTGATGCACAGGCAGGCTGCTAGTCTGAGTCCCCATGTATGCCCCAGTGTGTTTGGCATGCTGTCAGTGTGTGGCAATGTCTGACTGGTATTGTCGTCACTGTAATATCATGTATTGCTTTATTTATTTATCCTACATATGTTGACTGGGATAGCCCAACTGGATGCATGTCCATTCCCAGGGTAGGCTCGTGGAGACAAGCTACGAGGGTAGCAGATACAGCATTACAGAATACTAGCATGACATAGTACAAACAGAGTATTTACAGAGATTACATAAGTAAGCAGGTCCAACATGTTCCACAGGTTAATGTTAGACCTGAGCACAAGCCAGGATTAAATTGTATTTACACAGTACAGTGGTTCACACAGGTTACACATCCGAGTTAGCCAGGCCTGATACACTGACATAGCCAGTTACATGACAAATGTTGTTTGAGTCTACTGTTAAATGACCTAAGGTGGACATTAGGGTAATACCAGCTGGAAGTGGGTTCCAGGATCTACTTACAGGATTTGCAAAGAGAGAATCACCAGCTGTGGTAATAAACTCGCTAGTTCGAAGTAGTACAATGTTAGAGGATCGAAGCAGTCTAGGATTGTTATAGGGGGTGATTGTAATTTAAGTGCAGGAGTATTGTCTGGATTATGGAGGATTTTATAGGCCATAATCAGTTGTTTATACCGAATTAGGCTGGGTATTGCAAGCCAACCAAGCTGATTTAGATTGATGCAATGATGTGTCCTAACAGGTGGGCCAGTGGCAAACCTGGCAATGTGGTCATAGCAAATCCAGTGCTTGTTAAGGACAGTCTTGTTCATATGTGAGAGTAGAGGGGATGCATACAGAAGGGCTGGAACAAGGTGTGAGCAAGCTATGGCACCTTTAGCTGGAGGGGCTAGGAAGGCTTTAATTCTGTAAAGTGACCCTAGCTTTCTATTGATGGCTTGGCTAATCTGGTTAACATGTATGTCACATATGAGGTTATTGTCTATGATGACACCTAATAGTTTTTGAGATAGGTCAGGGTAGATTATTGTGCCATCACTTGATGTTATGGTAACGGTGAACGTGGTAGACCTACGTGTTTGTGGAATAACAGCAGTTCAGTTTGATTGGGATTTAGGATCAGACGATGTTCAGAAAGCCAGTTTGCTATTGTATTACAGGTGGTCTGGGTAGCTGAACATAACTCTACTGGAGATGTGGCTGAGCAGATCAGAGTAGAGTATACAGCATATTGGATACAGCTGGCTTTTGGGATGACAGTACAATGGTCGTTAATGACGATGGAGGACAGCAAGGGCCGTAGGATAGAGCCTTGTGGTACTCTGAGGGTGTTAGGTAGATGGTTAGAGGGTTTGTTCTGCCAGAGGCCGGCCTACTGTTGACCATGCAGGTAGGATTGACACCATTGGAAGGCTCCAGTATCTAGACAGTCTGTGCAGGGAGTGGAGTCCACGCTGGTGATCAACCATATCGTATGCCTTTGAGTTATCCAAAAAGAGGGCTGTGGATATATCATTGATGTTGCAAGTATGGCTTATGGTGTTAGTGAAGGCTAGGAGGCCTGACGGAGTGCTGTGATGTGGACGTAGGCCATGCTGAGTGTCTGCCATAATGCGAGTTTGGATTAGGTGGTGCATGACTTGTCTATAACGAAAGCCACCATAATCTCTGCAAGTGGAGAGTGTATAGCTATTGGCCTATCAGTGGAGACGTCAGTAGAGCTGCCTCCTGTGTGAAGTGGGATTACATATGACATTTTCCGGATGGTGGGAAAGTTAGATTCTAACATAATACGTTTGATTACCTTTGAGACGGGGTAAGCAATAGCATCATCTGGTTTTAATAGTTACTCGGCAGGGTGTTGATCGGCAAACAGTGTAGTGGGTTTCACTGTTACAACCAAGGTACGGAGAAGTGAAGTGGCGACTGGTTGGCAGCTGGACGCAAGTAGTTTTCTAGGGGTGCTGCTTTCAGGACCAGGGGAGCTAGGAGGTAGATGGCAAGCTAGGGCCTGCACTGTCTCAGTAAAGGACTGGTCAAAGCTATCAGGAACATCTTCAGGGGTATTATCATTAGTAGCAGCAGGGATTGGGTTTGACGTTTGTCCTGTACGTAGTATATATGACATGCCACCTGACAGGGTATGGCATCACTGGGTTCAGAGAGACCAGTCCCCAGATTGGCTGTGTGGTGGCATCCCACACATGTGTTGTATATACCTGGCCAAGGGTGATGGCTGACTGCATACATGTGGCAGCTGTGACAATGACACATGACCCACATAAACCACGACTGGACCATAGAGGCGATTCACAGGTTACCTTTGGACATGCCGCCCTAGTAGTGTGATTGCCATGGTGAGTACCAACACATAGGGCCAATGGGGAACAACATACTGAAGGTGTGTATGTGTGGGTGAACTGCCTCTGTCTTATAGCACTGACATATATGACTGCACACGTGGGTACATGCCGGGTAAGACGTGTGCAATGTGTCACAGGCAACTTACATGTGTACAGGACAGACAGTGACGTTCTGTCATGTGTAAGGTTGACATACATATGGTACGCTATGCAGATGTCACTAGCAGTCTACTGAAGCACTGTAACCCTGCATTGCAGGTGTAAGCAGTGTTCCAGGGGACCCCAGGCGAACATGCATGCAAACAAGGCTACAGTACACAGGGCTGGAAGTACTGCATCATACAACAAAGAAGGGGTAACAATAACAGTAAGTAACAATGCATATATGTAGGCACTATCAACATGTACCCAGGAATACGCAGCACAGATGGCCATGGTGGAACCGATATTATGTCATACTTATTTGTGGTCTGGACAACATTGGTACTGCACACATATCTAGATGCGTGAACATACACATGGCATAGTTGTTGTGGGCATCTTGACACCATTACTGTACATGTCCACCATTGCATATCACTACTTGCGTTAGCTTTCCCCCCGTGCTACCCATGTATGCGGCTATCTGTTGACAACCTTACCACCGGCATGCAATTATGTGCAGCTGTTATGCTTTGGTATGTACTATGGGTGCAGATAACAATTCAGGACATTCATACAGTTACTACAGCAGGCATGCTGGGGTACACACACAGTCATAGCAGCACACTGTACTGTTACCAACATGATACTACTAATACACATCTATGTAGTCACCCTGTGCATCAGCAACGTGTTTACCTGTTCCCGCAATGATGTTGGAGATTGCAGGAGGTGGCACAGTGTCATCATATGCACAGGGTGTGGATTAGGTATGCCTGAGTCAGCCACTGATACCACCAATTGACATGTGTGTTGGTGAGGGGCAGCAGTACAGGGTGGGGCAGTGTTGCTGCAGTGTGTGCATGTATGTGGTTGCCCTAAGTGTTAACATTCCGCATGTGTGTATGCACGCACACAGTTCCACCTCATGGCTGCCATATACAGGGGTTTGTGGACAGCCACAGACTGCACCTGGCAGGCCATACAGATCAGTGTCTGTGTGCACGGACACGGTACCTGTGCCTGGCAGGGGTGCTACGGACCGTACCCAGTACAACGCCTGACTGGGTACTGTCATCAGAAGCGGGAGTGTGTTGACTGGACACATGTCCCTGTTGGGACTGTCCAGAGCCACGTGCACGTGGTCTCCTGGGGCGTTCCGATGACAGCACAGACCCAGCATTGCTGGGGCTGCTGCTGGCACTATGGGGGCGTGCGCGAGCCTGTTGCCGTCCGCACCGACTGCCAGCTGCTGCTGCTGCCGGCATACGGCCACGTCGACGCCGCAGACGCCCACCACTGCCCTGGCTCATGGACATCTGGTTGTGGAACTGCTGTAATATGTCCCCACAACGTCTGTCTATGACATCGGTGAAGTTACGGATAGCATCCGCAATGTCACGCATACTGTCTGTCATGGCTGTGCGGCATGCTCTGAGCTCCCTCAGACCCTGTCTGGTGTACCTTTCCATACGTGACTGAGCCTGCATGACAGTCCGAAACATCGCTGAGGTTGACAGACCTCTTTGGGCACATCGGCCAGAGGCAGTATGCCCACGGATGCTCCCACGAGAACCCATGGGCAACTGTCTGTGTGGTACCATCAGAGGACCCTGCCCATGGCTGCTGTGTGGGGACGCATGTGCCACAGGTACCACATTACCCTGGTCTATGCCCGCTGTATCCTGTCCATCACCTAGGGACAATGGTGACATAGGATGTATAGGCAGGATGACTGCTGTGTACTGTCAATTGGCTGACCAATGGCAGACCCTGACACACCTTCCTGTACCATTACACATATATCATCATTACCAGTAACCGTGGCACAGGATTCAGGTTCCCTGCTGCAGGTCACCAGAGCAGCCCCAGAACCTGTGGGATGAAGACAGGAAACACAGTTTACATTCTCCAGACATTGTTACCAGTGATGCACTTATACACACATGCACACATGGACACATGCACACGGGCACACATGCACACGTGGACACATGCACACATGGACACATGCACACATGCACACATGTTCACATGCACACATGCACACATGCACACATGGTCACGTGTACACATGCACACATGCACACATGCACACATGGACACAGGCACACATGCACACATGCACACATGGACACAGGCACACATGCACACATGCACACGTGGACACAGGCACACATGCACACATGCACACGTGGACACAGGCACACATGCACACATGCACACGTGGACACAGGCACACATGCACACTTGGACACAGGCACACCTGCACACATGGGCACTGACACACCTGCACACATGCACACCCTGCAGTATACACCCAGAGCACTACTGAGTTACACTACTGTTACTAGCATTATCAGGACTATTATAGGTTATGTTAAACACACTCACCAGCATGGATGGCCTGTCTCTCTGTAACCCTGGAGGGACCTGCAGAAATGATGAGATTAATGTCAGTGGGCACATCTGTCCCATTGATATTGCATATGATACAGTGTACAGAACAGTCAGGTGTACATATGGCATATTACCTGCACGCTCCATGTCATGCTGCTGTGTGGAACCAGCCTCCATCATAATGCAGGTGTACTGCTGTTGGTGTTCTGGGGCTGGAGCCACAACACTTAGGAGTAGCCCCTCCAGTCTGGTGAGGGGGGGATGTGTGGCCACCCCACCTCCTGTGGCGACCTGTTGCCTGTGGATATCTGCTGCACGCTGCCGGACACTTCGGATTAAATCACTGCAGTGATGTCGTACCTGCTCATATGTCCTGTTATGCGTGCCAATTTCATTTACCCTATGGACCAGGTCTTGCCACAGTGCAGCCCTCTCCTGCTGGTTCTGACTGGTGCGGGAAAACAGGATGTTATACTCCCGCACCAGGCTCTGATGGATCTCCTCATCCTCCGCCACGGAGTAGGTGGGGTTACGCTGTCGCACCATCTCCCTGGAAGAGAACACAGACAGGATATCAGCAGACCATGTCAGCAATGTATGGCACACATACTATACATGATACGCATGTGTAGTGATATACTACTACTCCCATATGTTGCATGTGTGTGTGTCGTGGTAGATACACAGGTACATGGCCAGATATCAGTGCTCGGCCAATACCTGTGCAACAATACCTGCCACATTCCACACTACGTAGTAACATGCCCCATCGGTCAGCACACACTGACAGGTGCTATGCACAACCTCACTCTGGGGGTCCATCCCAAGGTACTGTATGTGGGACACCGTCCACTACTCTGATGTGGACAGACGTTACTCGGCCTGGATATACATATCCCACCACCACCACCAGAACAGTAGACTACATTGATATGTATGTGGTTAGACAGTTATTCACTTGCTGGGACTGGGATGGTATCCATGCAGCACACTGGGCCAGTGGAAGCCACGAGCCGCACTGCTGACCCCTTTGCAAATGCTTACCACGGACATGCTGCGGATTGCATGACACTTGCACACACATGTCTAACCCAGACCCTATGCACAATAGTTAGGCATCCTGTCCAGTGGGCCCAGACAGAGGCAGATTGTATAACAATAGCAGGAGGCTACTGCAGGACAGAGCACATTCACATTAAGGGTAGGCATCTGTGGTCAGCACTGGTACTATGCTACAGTCCGTCATAACAACAGCCACAGCCTACACTGGGAGGGAAATGGACACAAACACTATGGATGACCACAAGGCCTTCTTCAGTTATGTTACACATATGGACCACATGCCTCGGATATGCTCTGTGTTAGCCCACACCTACTTAACATTCACCAAACACACGCATATTGCCAACATTCCTGCAGACATGTTCGGTGCACATATCCCCCCTCCCTCTCCCTCACCTTTGGAATACTTATCCCAGCTGGATGTAACCTCCCTATCATCGCACATGTCCAGCTGAGGGCCGCCCTCAGCAGAGGAGAACACACAGCATCACTGTGACCTCGTGGTCCCCCTGGATGTGTGCTACCAGCACTCTGAGGGGACATACCACCGCATGTAACACTGATAGTTTATCTTGGCCGTGCTACAGGATATGTACCTGGACAGTGGCATACAGCAACAGTGGTCCCACAACACTAAGGGGGCACCTCGGCTGACCCTGGGAATTACCACATCATATGCATAATGGGCCTGGTCTGCTATGCTATGGGATTATGCAGTATGGGATGCATGTGCAGTGACATCAGGTACCTGCGGACACTTGTTCCCAGCCAGTGTGCCTTTGGGATGGGCTGATCCTGACCTTTGGGCCTGGCTGACATTTCAAAGCAGTCACTACAGCCATTGCTAGGCCAACGCACAGACACATGCTACCAGGATCCTAGCCTATGACTGCTTGACATGTGATGTATGGTCATCCCCTTTTGTTGGAACTACGTACACACAACATATCACATGGACATACCTATGGATACAGACCTATGACACATTTGGAGGGTTCACAGTATGCACACTATTAACCTGCTACTTTGCATTACCTCTGTTTGTCGCAGCTGGTTGCGTTACCACAGCTTCTGCTTGCTGCTGCTACTGTCAGTGCTGACAGCTTCAGGGTACAGAGAGTCACAGTTTTTTTTTTAATTTATTTTCTTGCTCTCTCTCTCTCTCTCTCTCTCTCTCTCTCTTCCACTTCTCACCCTCCCTCTGTCTGCTTGCAAACAATGCAATGAATGTATTGCATGTGGGGAGTGTTAGCACTGGATGCTTTTGTAGGTATCTGCATAGGTCCATGTGATGGCCTCTGCACCAATTGCAGGCCAGCATTTGCTAATTGCATACAGCCAGTTGTGTACTGATTGCAGTTCTCACTGTGATTTCAGGTCAGTGCTATAAAAGGGTATGTGTGATAGGCATTGCCCTTTCAGATTGTGTGGGCAGGGACCATGCTGGTATGCTGTGGACAGTGTTCTGTGACTGTGAAGGTTAGTATCTCTCTCATGCTTCAGGCTGTGTTGTATATTCACAATTCTCCATTCCTCTTTCATGTTCCCTGTAGCAAGTGTGTATGCACATTGACTCCTACAACTCTCTCTCTCTCTCTATATATATATATATATATATATATATATGTACATATGCATACATATATCTATGTACTTTAACTGACCTTATTATCTACAGGCTGCCAACTAGCATGGCTGTTTCTTTTCATACACTACTATTATGGATATCCAGTGGTTTTGACATTTATTTTAAATGACATGCTTTGTGTACTACACATCCTATATTCCCTTTACATTCATCCCTACTTTTACAGGTTATATTTATTTTAGCACAATGTTTTTGTAGAAGAGTCATGGCTTAGTGGTAGGTTGTACAGACTAGTGTTTCCAAGGTCCTGGGTTCGGGACTGACAGTGGGAGTTTATTTTTCTTTTGAACTGAGTACAGGACCTGTCAATCACAGTGACTAACGCACTTTTAAGCAGTTGTAGCACTGGCGGTTAGCTCCGCACACACCCGGTTACAACCGCTTAACAGTGCTTACTCTGGCGCACACCCGCACTATTTTCTTTGAAAGAAATGAAAATGGGGAGACAGGAAAGTGGTGAAAAAGGGGTCACAAAGAGGGTAAGACAGTAGGGAAACAAGCTTGGGATGTGCAGGAGGGATGTAGGTAAGGCCCATAGCTGCCCATTTCTTCAGCAGCAACAGCTGTGCATATGTATGTAATTTGGTGTGACATTTGAAACCTTCCACCCCTGGGAGAGGTGTCAGGACAACAATAATACTTGTTGTACAGCCAATTGTAATTGATAGGTTCCATGTCCAGTGGACATGTGTGCGGAATGGGCAGCTATGTATGGGGCGTAATTTTTTGTGGGTACAGAGTGCCCTTTTTTTTTTTCAGGTAAGAGTGGTATGTCAGGTGAAGGAAGTCGGTTCAGCTGGGGAGGTAGGCTGGGTAGGTAAACAGACAAGACAAACAAGATGCATACAGGGGCGGTGTATGACACGTGTGGGGGTTACACAATTGACGGGGACGGAGGTTTGGATATCCAGAGCCCATGAGCCCACAGATGGCAACAGTGGAACTGATATCCCCACCCATAGGCAGTTGCCACTGTTCCTTCACTGCCCAGGACGGGGCTGTGCTGGGTCTGTGTAGGCGGGGCAACGGGCATGCCCGTTAGTTGCGCCACCCGTGCCTCGAGCTGGCGTAGGGGCTCGAGGACAGAGTCCTGAATCTCCCTACGCACCACAGTCTGGACGTTACGGAGGGTGAGTGGTGGATCTCCTCCGGCCACACTTGCAGAGGGGGGGCGAGCCCCATCCCCTGCAGCGCTTCCACCCGCAGGTGGCACAGGGCCACCGGAGGAGGGTCCAGACTCGGCACTAGTGCCAGGTGCACTCGCCAGCTGAGGTGGGAGAGGTGGGTCCGCTGGAACCCGCCTTCCCTGTCGTTCTATGTTTTGCAGTATGTCATGACAGTTTGGGTTAGTGACATATAATACCATTCACAGTTAGTTGTAACAGCATGCATTAGTATTCCCATTAACCAAACACCCAGATATTCACACCATTGAACAGCGTGCATAACACATGCATAATTTGAACAGAAATACACAGTCCAACAACATGCAGGGTTAATTGATGGCAACAGGCCATCAGGTGTGGATGTATGAACAGGGCAGATGCATCAACAGACATGCAAATATATATGACCCAACAGGACAAACGTCCAGGGGTGTTAATTGTGATTGCACATACCATTTTCACGTGGAATGGGTTATAGGTGGTTATAGGGTGGGGTAAATAAGGTAATATTAACACCTTCGAATACCAATACATATGCTGTACATTTCTAATGGCTACAGTTATATACACACTACTGTTCTAACTATAGTGTCCTATATGTTAACTATTTCACCTTGCTGATAGGACTGTTACTGCAACATCAATATACATTTTAGTGTTCTTCATACACATTCATATCAAGCTTTGTTCAGATACATCATCCTGCTACTTTTTCTTTATATACCTGTAGACAAGTGTGGATGTTTGGTATATCAGACAATCATCCTATCTGCGTATTTCAGACTGGGAGCAACATATTCAGATTTTGGGATACACATTCCACATGCAGCAACACTTTGAACAGATTTTGCTGTTTGGTTCTGAGTCTCACATGCATTTAATTCTGTCTTGACTGCAGTATACTTTATTCAGGGGTTATTACTACTGTATTGCTGGATTCCTGACACTTTCTCACACTCTCTCACTTGCTTTCATGTTACTATTCAGGATGGTACTTCTAGGCTTTATTGACATGTTTTAACAGTAGATATTACAATCCTTTCCAGCAGTCTCACTTCTGTCATGTTTCAGTATTTCCACAGGGATATATTTCACACATGTGATTTCATCATCTTCTGCAGCTATACTTTACATCCTGCTGCAGGTTGTGTACTATTTTCTTACAGGCAGGGCATTTTTATTTCAGAATATATGTTGGACAGTTTCATGTTTAGTTTACACTTACAGGCTGGGAACTCTTGTAATCAAGCAATACTTGCATACACTTTCACACTGTTGCTTGCAGATTTTATTCCTTACTGGCTACACTGCACTCTTTTGCTGACTGTCATACTTTTATATTTCTTTACAGTTACTGGTAGTGGATTACTGACCTGCCTGGTGGCGCAACCGCACCAGCCTATCGCCATAGGCTCTGCGGTTCGCAGAATAGACACCTGCATCTGTAATATAAATGAAGTAATATTGGAATACACATCTCCATAATTTCAGCTAGTTTAACTTTTTACATACATAATTAAATGTTACTTACTCAGTGGTGGGGCATTGGGTGATTGCCGGGCCTCCTGGATCCAAAGGTTCAGTTGGTCCTGCTTGTGTCTCTTCAGGTCAGTATGGTGGTGACGGACCTGCTCACCTGTCCTTGGAATCCCTGTGGCACTGGTGAGTTCATGAGCCAACTGGTCCCACGCCTCAGCCCTGTACGCTCCCCAGAGGACCTGGCCCTGCATGAGTTGGGCCTCATGATTGTGGACTAGGAGCCAGGCCATGTACCTGGACTCCTCAACACCCCACCTCTGCGCTCGAAAGCGACTACCCTCTCCTAACCTGACATTCTGCCTGCAGGTCTGTTCTACAATCGTTTATGCTGTGTATTCCCGCCTATGGGGCTTATATAGTCCGTTTTTCCCGCACATATCTGTGATTGGCCATTTTGGAATTGTATCAACTTCAGTAAACCTGCATTGTCATGCTCTAGTTTGTATTCATTCCTATATATGAGCTATTATTGCATTTCTAGGTACTGCTGTCATGGCTTAGTGGTTCTGTACCTTGACTATGGTGTATAGTATCCTGGGTTCGAACCTGGCCACTGCTTTTTATTTTTCATGACTGTCTAGACATGCTGAGGGGTGTGTCTGTGTAAAGGCAGTTTTGATACGGCTTGCTCAACGTTGCCCGTCGGTTAGCTTGTTTGCACGGTGTGCAGCTCCGCGCAAATGCGGTACGCTAATTTAAGCCTCATTTGGCTATCGGCACGCATATTCCGCTCAGCTCAGTTAGGGGCACATATATTTAGCGTGGTAAACCACTGCTCAGCTACGGGCACTCATTTTGCACCAGTTAAACCACTGCTTATCTACGGGCACATACACTCACTCTGTTGAACTGTAGCTCAGCTATGGGCACATCCGGCAGTTTCTATTCATTTCTTAACTCACATTTCTTCAATATAAATGGGCTATTTCATTGCATTTTACAAATATTGGTGTTTTATGTGTACATATTTGTCAGGGACTCGTTTCCTGCTTATTTTGGTAAAAAAAAAAATTGGTGTTGTGGGGGCTCGAACCATGTATGCCTGCTCTTCAGCCGACATCTCTACCGCTATGCTATTGCTTCCTGGCTTATTTTGCATATTTAGTTCTTATATGCTTTCCCACTGACTGCTAACTGTAGCTGCGCTTACGGCACGCACGCAAACGTGCGCACTCACGGTTAAACATCTTTACAATTTAAAAAAATATGACATGTTCATTTATATTTCTTTTATGTTTAATAGTCTGTAGGGGCATGTGTTGTGTTGTGTTTATTCACATTTCCGTGGACTCTGTTGTGGGTGTCTACTTTGGGCACTTTTACACTTCAGGGGGCGTGTCCGCTTGCAGGGCTCAGCCTACGGACACGCCCCCACATGTCTTACACGGACCGTGTTAGACTTAGGTGTGATTCAGCATGCTCTCATGAATATGCAGAGCATGCTGACATCACTCCGTTTAACTGCAGCCTCCGTGTATGAGTTATAACTCTTACACGGAGGCTTCGTGAATCCTGCCCAATATGTATGCATGTGAAAGCAGTTCTAATTTTCAGCCATATTTTGTTTGCTGTACTATGCTGTGAAGTTATAGCATAGCTCTATTTATTTTCATGCTTACTTTATATGTACTTTCTACTATTAGTTCACCATAACATGTTTACTTTAAATCTGTAATGTGGTTACCAATCAAATATTTTCTTCAATCTTCAGTTACATCAAACCTACTTCAAGTGACACAAACTATCTTTACAAGGTTTCTATCCCTTTTTCTTTCCTTTTTTTCCCTCCCCCTTCCCTTCCTTTTCAAGTTAACCTAGTAAACATTAGTTAAATAATCAAAAAATTAGCTTAAAGAGCCTAGATCATTGTTCTGATTTCATTACATAAGCTTTCCTGCTAATAATGAGCTTAAAATTACAGTTTAAACCAAAAGTTCTGTTTTTTCTTCCTTTTCTACATCACAAACACTTCTCTTCCTGAATTAGTATGTTTGGTGTCCTGTCCATGTATTTACACATCATCTGAGTTCAAAGTTTAATTTGCTGCAGCCGGAAGTTCTTTTGACTTGATGGAGTGCAAGAATGGCTTCTGTTCTTCACGACGATGAATCTCGAGCTCTGGTGGATCTAAAATTGTCTAATTAAATTGTTCGAGCGGGAAAACTGCAAGTATAGAGATTTCTACATTTTTTTAACAGTTTCAGTTGTACACATTGCACAAAACTCTTTATAGGCCACACCGTATGTTTTAACATTTAAGATGTGTCATCCTGTACCCAAACATAACTATAATGTATATGTACTTTCAAAACAAGCCTAGCTAACTGTAAAACAACCCATAGCTCTTTCATGTATATATTTCATGACAGAATGCATATATCTATTTCAATGAACCATGTACATTTTAAAATAATTAAGTAATCACTTATGAACCCATATGAATTCAGACTGCTTTTGACATAAAGAAATGAAAACAGATTAAGTATGATATCATTTGATAAATCAGTAAAAATACAAGAGAAAATAACATGATCAACCTTTTGATTTCATTTCATTTTTGAGCAATTAGAGTAAAAGTTATTGTAAGTCCAGTTTAGTTTCTTTAGGTTAAGCAAATAATTTGATAAAGTTCTTATTTGTTTTTAATTCTCTTTTGTTTGTCACTAGTTTTCCAAGCTGTTTCAGATGCCATTCTTTTCATAGAGGGAGTTGCCCATTCCATGTCCTCTATTTTGTCTAGTATTTTATGTTTTTTGATGTAAGATAATGCAGATTCTAAGTCTTCATATGTTCCTGAACCATCTGGTAAGAATTTCTTTAGTTTGGCCGGGAACAAAATATGTGTTTTAATTTGAGCTTTCTTTAGTTCTATCAGTGGTAAAAAGGTTTTTCTTTTGGCTATGACTATGGAGGAATAGTCATTGTCAAGTCTAATGACAGTTTCATTTACTTTGATAGGAGCTTTTGCCCATGCCGTCTTTAGTACCATCTCTTTATCATATGAAGAAAGAAACCTTACTATGATTGATTTAGGTGTTTTTTTATTTACACTAGAGGAAGATAGAGCCCTATGAGCTCATTCTATACCGAAGGAAAAAGCTTCTGGTAAGTCTAGTATTGTAGGTAAGCATGTAGTTAGAAAACTTATCATATTATTTCCTTCTGTATTTTCAGGCAGTCCGAAGATTCTTAGGTTGTTCCTTCGAGATCTATTTTCTAGATCATCCAGTTTATTTTGCAGAAGTGTGTTTTGTTTGAGAAGGAATTCAATGTTATTTTCACCTTTTTGCATTCTATTATCAATGTCATTTAGTGCTTCCTCTATTCCATTTATTTGAGTCTTTTGTTGTTGCAAGTCTTCATGTAATAAGTCCATTTGCTTGGTACATTTTTCTTTGAAGTTGTCTATTTTTGCATCAGTTTTGTCTTAGTTGTTAAGTCATGTATATTGGATATTAAAGATTGCAATTCCTTTCTAAAGATGGTATCTTGATTGTTGCTTTTAATAAAGCTCATTTTGAGATTTTAGTGATTTGTAGATATTTTCCACAAAGGTTTGCAACAGGAAAATTTGCCAAATTCAGTATTATTTTTTTTATATTATCTTAGTTTTAGATATCAGAAAGTTATTAATATAAAAATAAACTTTCTAGGATAACTTAAAATTTATAAATTCCTGTTATAAAAGATTTTTTTGGTGGAGCTGAAGAAATCTGCTGTTATCTGATGCTCATCTTGGCCACGCCCCCCTATGAATACCAGTATTGACTATATCTGGCTATAACTTTTACTATTGGTCAATGCATTTTGTATTTCCACATCTGTGAAGTATTCCCTGCTCTACATTCCCTGATACACTGATCTAGGGTATCACTCTTCCTCCTACGAGATCATCATAATGATGATGACATTGTCACCAGTGCATGGGATACCTGTCATAATGGTCAAAGCCCTAGTCAAACTAGTCCAGGCCTCATAATTATACTGATGACCTGAGTAGCCCCTCTGCAAAAGGAATGGGCCATGCTCCTTAACTAGGAGCCCAACAAAGGCTTTGGACTCCTGAGTACCCCAACACTGACTTGAAAGTGCACACCCTCTCCAAGACCAGCCATGTCTCCTAAAGTTCAAGCTCAATGTCTAATGAGAGTTTCCCACCACTTCCACTTTAAATATATGTTTTCCCAGCAATTGCACATATATCACTTACTGAGAGTGTGCACTGTCTGATTTTTGCTATATTTGAAAAAGCTTTGTGACACTTACCACCACTGAAACATGGTAAGCCAGGTTGCTTCTGTTTGTGTAATGGTAAGCAATGCTCAACAGTGGGCAATAAAAAAGTAAAAAAATAAGAATAAAAAGCAATGCAATTCCAAGGATATTTGCTATACAACCACTTACGTAGCTCTGTTCTTCAAATGGAATTGCAGAAATATACTTGCATGAAGATAGTACACATTATACCCGCAATAATACTTTTCATAATATATGCACAATACCCATATAAATGAAAGGGTAAAAATAACTGCCACAATATTAGTGTCTCTACCCTCATACATTCAAATATTAATATCAGCTGCACTATGTCAGGTGTTATGAGTGATAGTAAATATAATGTGGTTTCAAACCCAGAACCATGAGTACAGTAGTCCTAAATTTACAGATCATGCCACAAGAAGGTTGAGAAAACACTTGTCTATGTTGCACTTCATTTGTATAATCTGCAGTGACAACACACTAAAAAGATCATTTGCTCACTCTGTACTAGAACCCAAAATCATTTGCACTCCAGACCTAGATGTACCACCTATTGCCACAGGAGTATTTACATGACATCCCCTATATTAGTATTCATCATTAACTTGATGGTATTAGTGCAGTGCAGCCTCACTTACCAGGGTTACACAATGCCCAGTGGTATTAATTGAATGCATCCAGTTTCTATTTTTGTATTTCTGTGTCATGGCTGATACACAGGTGGTCCAATTGAACAAATGAGCTAAGCATCGAGCAAATGTGGAAAATAGAAACTATAACTGCAAAATGTGCAAACCAGCTAAGCAAAAAATAAAAGAAAGAGAGATTAATGAAAAACAGTAAAATATATAAAATTAATAAATGCAGAATGACATATCTATGGCAGGGTCCCTTGTATGATATTCCTCTATTTAAATGTGTTTGGGACCCTGCCAAATTTTGAAAAAGGGAAAGGGATTATTCATACCTCTCAACTGTACATATTTTCGCAGAATGTCCAGATTTGTGCTTCATATTTTTGGTCTATTTCTCAAAAATGTGTGGGTTTTTGGCAAATCACTGGCAAATCATTGGGATTGCATTTAGAAAATAATGACAGACATTTGAGATTCAGATTTCAAACCCTTTGGAACATTCATGCTATTGCAAAACCTGTTATTCCATCAATGTTTTAAGCTTGTACAAGGAGTGTTTAAAAAGTGCCCTATTTTTGGGCCTTTATCCCCTTATTATTTATAGCTTTGTTCAGAGTTCTTGTTGTATGAGGTTGAGAGAGCCGATTGCTGTGCTGCAGACAGCAACCTTACACAGAAATGTTATCTGCATTCCCGAAAAGGTGTCAAGACCGTACAAACACTGTTGCACACCACGAAGCCTTGTTTAAATGCACAGTGCCTTTTTTAATATGCATTGCATGGCACTGCCACAGGCACAACTTTGTGTGCATGGAAACACTCTGTGTAGGCTCTACAGGAACCCTACAGGGAGTTTCTTGAATCCTGCAGAAAGTTTATACATAGTGTACATCTTGTGGTAACTTTTATGAACCCTTCATTGTGCTACACACACTGTAAGCTTTCTTTAGCTTAACTGCAACTTTTGCTTTACCTTCATAAAAATATATGATACATGTGACGGCTGTGCCCTGGCCCAGCAATCAAGTAGCCTCAATCCTCACCACTAACACCAGTGAGGGTGTCTCATATAAGAGGAAAGGACAACAAATACACACAGTAAAGTACAATTTCCCTTAAGTGCACACAGAGATCACAGTCAGTCTGGGGCTGGTTGTTCCCTTGCTCCCAGGTCCCCAATAAGACTCCCCACTGGCACAGCTGTAGGGTCCAGATCTCAGCCGAGCTGGCAAGCTAACCTCCAGTACCCTCTCTGTCCCACCTGTGCTTCGTATCCCTGCCCAGGTAGCTGACACACCACACACACTTTGAGATAAGTATTTATACAACTTCACAAACACTCCTGGGAAATGCTGACACAGATTCTCCGGCTGTCCCCCTTTACACAGACTGTTTGTTTGTGTCTTTCGACTTTTCCTGGTTAGGGGTCACCACAGCAGAACTCCAGTCAACTGGCAGTAGATTTTTATGTGCCGAGTTGCCAGCCCTGGCGCACAACCTTCAAAGAAGGTACGCCCATTCATGCATGTCTCCACACAGAAGACCCTCTAGCTGAGAATCGAACAGGACAACGTCTTACTGTGAGGCAACAACGCTACCACAGCACCACCACTGCAGTCCCCTTTATACAGACTATACGGTAGTAATTTCTGCCACCACCAGCTAATACTTATCAGCTACCCAAAGACCCTAAAAAGGGTGTCCAATTATTACTGTGCAATATTATTATCCAATTGGTAATGTGACTAAACAGTCTTAAGGCTTATTAGAGTGGCTTTGTACAATAAACTCTATAAATATGCAGTGTACTCTAGAGCTTACTGATCTCTACACAAACCAGCCACAGGTAAAATGTTTTTAAAATATTTAATAATAAATAATTAAAAACACAAGACAATACTACTACACTGCAGTGATATCTAAGAGTTCAGAGATCACACAGGAACTTAAAACAATACAGTAGGAAAGTTCTGATATAACAGAAAAACACTTTGTCTAACTTTCTTCTAATTTCCTAGCTATTACTACAAGAAAACATACTTCTAAGATACTACTTACATGAAGAGAGCATAAGGCAGTGCTGAAGGTTGGATATCAAGATCAAAATGCTTACAGTCTCTCTCAACAATAGTTTTTAAAATCACTAACACATTTCTGCTGGGCCCTCCCAGATTACATAATTTTGACACTTAAGTTTTCCCAGTATACACATTACATCATTTTGACACTTAGTCTGGAGTTCTCAGGCCAAAAGGCTACATTATTTAAGAATCTAACACCTGCTCAGAAAAATACAACAATAAAAGACATTTCATATGTACACTCTAGTAATTATTAATTAAGTTAAGACAATAGAAAGAATGCGTGCAGTTAGCTTCTTCGGCACCACTGTTTAGATCAAAAGGGTATACAAGACATCATTTTAACTTCAAAAGAACAGATGAAATGCTTGGCTTAGTTTTCCTTACAGCAGATGGCAATGTTGCTACAATCTTGAAGTTCACATTTTACAGTGTTTTCTTTCATTTAAGAACACAAGCCTGTATTTTACATTTATATTTACAAATGATAAGAGTTATGTATCAAATTCTATTTGACTAGGCTGGCAGCCTTCGCCCATCTTTCCCCAATCTTCACAATACAATTCTGCTATCTTTGTACACACATCACTTACAAGTTCTCACAAATACTGCTGGTGCTCAGAATATGAATAATTAATCTCATATAAAATGTTTCCACATAAAAAAGCCTAAATCATTTGTTTTGTTGCTTATGTATTACCATGCTGTCAAGAATGTGTCTACCCTAGACAGATCATTTGAAGTAGAAATAAAGCCTAACTGTCTTCACGTGTACCTTTGTAGCTATAAGTTTTAGACCTTCTATTCATAAATGGAAAAAAAAGTCCAATAATTACCAAAGAACATACTATTACAAACAGACAACTGGTTTCATTAGCTATACTTCACCAGGGCCAACCAGACAGAAGATATATTATGTATGGTATCCAGTATTTCTGCAATCACAGATCATAAACAAAATCATGACTGCATCTGTATATTTTTGCCCATTTTTCTCTATTGTAGAATATATACATGTAAGTGCAGTTCCAGACAGTGTGTAGGCATAATCAGTCATGCATAAAAGGATTAACATCTATGGCCATTTTCAATTTGTGTCACCTAAAATACACCAGAAGCATAATTCAGTCCTTACCATAGATAGGCCTTCTGCATAGTATTCAGCACTAACTTCAACTATCTGACTGTCTGCAACCCCCGTTATTATTACTCCAACCATATACCCCACATAATTATGCAAAACCTCACAGTACTTATTCCCAACAGAAATGTTTAGGCATTATCAGACTGCCTTCCACCTTAACCTGCATTTCTGAATCATGTTTATTGATACTCAGATCCTCCTGGCCCCATCCTTCTCAGGCAAGACCCACATACAAAAGAAGATTTAAAATGTTCTCTAAGTCCCTCACTTGGACAATTATTCTTACTTTTCAGTACAGGGCATAGCTTTATCTACAGCAGGAAAAAGGATCTCAAAGTCACTGCAGGTAAATACTCAGTAAAAGGTTACCAAATATTTCTCCATCTCTCTCTCTCTTTGTCTCTCTGTCTCTCTGTCTCTCTGTCTCTCTCTCTCTCTCTGGTCAAACTTTCTACTCATGGAGTTTTCCAGTACTGAACACCCTGCTGGAGTGGTTCATGACAGTCATCACTTTGCCCCAGCTGAACATACCGTGAATCCATAGTTCCTTTAGCTTGAATGAATTTTCCTCTGAACTCAGGTTTTGCGTATCCTGCTCTGTAGTTACAGCTCTTTCCATTTCCTACCTAATTTACTTCCCCACTTGTCATCCCTTACCTCCAATGAGCTTTTCCACATGCTTTATGAGAACTCCTCTTTTTTTACCGTAACCATTGCTTCTCCCTCACTTTATGTTTTTTTTTCCTTCACCCATCCTACAAATAGTTGCCTCTCTAGGGTCTATATTAGATAGTCAAAGTGCCGTAACTCCGAGCACCTAATGGCCGAACCATTATGTTTGAAGTTACAGAACTTCGAGTATCTAAAAAAAAAATAACTACACAATGCACAAAACAAAAACTTATTTTAAGCAGGGCTGCATTCCCCACGTGGTGTGCTGCTCGCCCCAGACCCCCCAATACTTAAATATACCAACTCCGAGATTGCACCACATTAAAGTGAATGGAAACCTCCATTTCGGAGATTTCCATTTAAACGTTCAAACTTTTACAACTTTGAACGTATGGTCCCGACCATATGTGGTTCGAACTTATAAAATTTTGACTACATGATAGGAAACCCATCTCTACTCTACTCCAAATGAACAAAAATGCCACGCCTCCTCTACCACCTAACAATAACACCCTGCCCTTTCTTCTTAGATCCGCTGCCACAGTCCATTTACCTTCTTATAATGTCATCACATGTAAAGATCCTTTGCACAAATAGCACTGAACCTTCAAAAAAACATTGAGTCCTACTATCCTTAATTCTTTTTAGGGCCATGTACCACCAAAGTAGCAAATGATCTGAAGACTGGGAACTTTGTTCTCTTTCTTACATTGTTTTGTTTATTGTTCAAACTTCTTCCTAAACCTGTCATTTGCCAAAACTGATGCTCTGTACACCAGTTGCCCAAAGCTTGTTCTTTGCCACTAACACCTCATTAAGCATTAAGTCTGTATACATTAGCCATATTCTTCTCTTGTGGATCTTAGTCCAGCTGCATTTGTTAATTTCTTTAATGTCCAGCCCTTCACTATATCCCTTCAGTTTTCATTTCTTGGTTACTTAATGTGCAATGCAAAGCTGTGCAACAATCAATCTCCATTATCTGTACAATATCCCTCTTTTCCCTTCTGAAAACTGAAAACATTTCAATTGTCATTATGAGTCTTTACATCCCAAACAGCTCTTCACCCTTTATCTCTCTCTCAGTACCTGTTCCTTGCACCAACAACATTTCTGACATCTCCTTCTACAAAATAGCTACCAACCCAAACTACAGACATCTATGTCAAAGGGCAACCTCCAAGACACTTTTGCAAACTTTACTGTCCTTTATACTTTTTTCTTAACCCACTCCTTACCATTTTCCTCACTTTGCCCCTGTAAGATGGCTTATATCTTGGCCCTCAAACTCTGTGCCATGTTTGCTGCAGGCATATTATTTATTTATTTATTTATTTTCCAATTGTGGACCAGCATAATCCATATGGGTAGTGGAGGCTCTGGGAGAATGTCCATGCTTAGCTATTAAACCATAACACATTAGAAATGTAGCATGCCATTATCACTTTTAAACCAACAAAAGCTGGTTTGAGAAATACAAAACAATTCCAAAAAGAGGTATGAACAAATGAAAAGAATCCAATAGCATATGTACGACATATACAAAAATGTGGGTTATATAATGCCTGATATCTGGTATCACCCAGCCACAACTGACTTATTCTCATTATTCCTTATCACCCTCCTCCCACCTCTCCATGTGTACCTGTGATACAATTCTCTGAACCTCTGCTACTATTACTTAATTAATTCATTTGCATTTCTTGACTAGGATAGTCCAGCTGAACAGAAGCCCATTTTCAGTGTAGGCCCAGGGAGAAAAGTGTCACAGTTACTGCAGTACAATGTATAATCATAAAAATGTTAAGATGTAGAAGCATAGGGCAGGTGTAATTAGTCTGTGTATACAGTGATTATATGTATACAAATATGCAACTTTATGTATGAGCAAGAATATTAGGCAGTCAGATGGAAAGGCAGACATCAAAGATATAGTGGGCTTAAAAGTCATGAAAAAGACAAAATAGGGACATTTTATGAAGTACCAAATGGAAGCAAGGGGGAAATCTATCAGGCTGAGGTAAAAATAGTAATGTGATAATAGTGAGAGTATAGAGAAGTAAGGATGGACGTTATTGAGACAAGGTATACAATAGAACTAGGATAATAGTGCATCAGACAAGAGCTAAGAGACTGGAAAAAAAGTATTAATACTAAGGTAGTTGGAAGGTTGTTTAGAAGTGTCAGGTACAAGGGCAGGACCAGTTAGTGGTAAGATAAGATTTTAACTTGTTGAGAAATCATTTTTGATTAGTTTCATTTTTAAGGTGTGGGGGACTTACAGGAGATTGTGAGTTTGTGATCTCAGGTTTCTTATTGGAACATATTCATCAACTATAGTAGATAGAGATGAGCATTTATTAGGTTTGTGTAGCATTTGTGAGTAATTTTAATTGATTCAGTGTCAGTTGGAGATGTAGCTCTCATTGTTTTATTTTTTTATAGGACTGTGAGTTTTATCTGGTATATTTGTGGCATAGTTTGCAATTTATTTATAAGTTTGTTATTTTGTATAGATGACTTTTGGGAAAATTAGAATAGTTGAAGAGCAAGGAAAGGGTAGGTAAAAGCAATATTTAAGCTGTGTTGATCTGTTTGGTCTCAGTTCTTGTAGACCAATTGACATATGCTGCATCACATAAATGGCAAGTGACAGTAGGTGGAATTCAATAAAGCCTAAACAGAGTGATTCTCCATGTAGGAATAGTGTTATGGCCCGAACATGGCCGCAGAGCGATCCAGGAAACAGGGCTGAGGGGTGTGCACGAGTGTGCAGACATGTTGGTGTCTGCAGAATGCAAATTACCTCATAAGCTGGTGAAAACCATGCAAATGAGGTTGAATTGCAATTCAACAAGTAGAAAGGCACCCATGTAGGTGCCATGTCGGTGTAAGAAATGTACACAGTTAGAAACCATGTACCAGACTGTAAAATTTAAACAGGGGCTGTAAAAGGCACCCAAAAAATGATGGATATTGCACAATAGGCATGCAAATGGCCAAAACTATGGCCAGTAATTCTAAAAAGCAATGCAATGTAATAAAAAATATAATTTTTTTAATACATATATCATGTTTAAGCGGCACGCAACAACACACAAACATGCCTTTATGCAAAAAAATAAATACAAAATTTATAAAATGAAAATTAGACATTTGCAAAACTATTGCATTATAGTGCCCAGCAGGCAGAGTCATACAATGGCAGGTTACAGTGGTTCTTAAGGAGACAGGCCCTGGTGTAGTGAAGTATCCAAGGTATATGCAATTAGGTGTATGTAAATGAGCCAGAGTTATTGAATAGCAAAAAGAGGCACCATGTCCACAGGTGCAAACCATGTTGGTGTAGGCAGAACAGGTAGCTGATATCAAGAGGGGGTGTGCCGTACCATGTATAAGTGGATTGGAGCTTAGCGGCACCTGTTTGCACTCAGCTAAGCACAGCTAAGTGGGGGGCATGTCTGAGGCTGCTAAGCTATGCTTAGTCCCACAGTGCATGTCTTAGATGGTTAGAGAAAAGCTAAACATGCCCGTGTACAGGGGAGGGTCCAAACTGCTGAGCAATTTTTACACTAGAGTGCTTAGCAGTGGAAGAAAAAAAAAAGGAAATTGCCTGGGGAAGCCAATCAAGTATAAATGACTGATAAGCCCTGTTCCACTGACACTGTCCCATTCAAACCCCTCAGTGATATACCTGGCAGGTGGAATGCATCATAGTCGGTCAATCACACAGGCTGCATCTGCAGCACACCAGTATAAAGTATGCATACACCCTTCAATCTTATTTTTCCCACATACTCTGCACCATTGCAGTACAAAAATGCTAGGGGCTGCTGCTGCTCTACTACATCTGTATGCGCTAGAGGATGAAGTCAGTGATGATGCTGATGCTGACAATAGGCCCAGACTGAAAAGAAGAGGAGTGTTCAGACCCAGGGTAATCTTTCAGGGGCTACACGAGCTGGAGATAGTAGAGCACTACAGGGTGGACAGGGACATACTACAGGAACTCACTGAGCTCTGCCGCCCTCACCTCAGAACCAAAGCCAACAGAGGGGAACCCATCCCAGTGGAAACAAAGGTATATGTAGCCTTAAGAATACTAGCTATAGGTACTTTCCAAAGACCTACTGGGAACATGATGGGGGTCTTACAGACATCTGCATCTGGGTACTTCACCAGTTCCTGGATGTCTTGCTAACATGCCAGTGAGCACATTTATTTACCCTGCACCCCTGAGGAGAAGACCAGCAATACGCATCTTTTACACCATGTAGCACACTACCTAGAGGTACTGGGTACCATAGACTGCACATAAGTGCACATCAAAGCACCACCTAGTGAGGAGGGTAGAGTCTATGTCAACCGCAAGGGGTATCACTCCATGAAATGCCAGGTCATATACAATGTCCAGGGCATTATCATGAATGTTTATGCTGGCAGCCCTGTCAGTAATCACAACCCCCACATCTGGCACTCATCAGAGCTGTACCAGACATTTGCCAAGGGGGACATCCTGTATGGCCATCTACTGGGGGATGCTGGCTACACACTGGAAACATAGATGATGACACCCATCAGAAATGCACACACACCAACTGAAGAATGCCATAATGAGGCACAAACACACAAATTAGAAACATCATAGAGCATGTGTGTGGGCTGCACAAGTCATGGTCCTGCTGCCTCGACATATCTGGTGGAGCCCTGCAGTACTCTCCAGCAACATGTGCACACATGTTCATAGTATGTGCCATGCTACACAATATGATCTTGCATAAACAGCTGCAGCAGGAACATCACAGGCAAGGGACACATCCCCCTACCAGTACCAAGGTCCCCACAGGCACAGAGGGACTCAGAGGAGGAACCCCCTGAGCCTCTCCCTGTAGGCAGATGTAGGCATGCCCAGTACACCCTAGCCTTGGCAAAGAGGCAATGCATACCACATGCACTGACAACCTAGGGACCCAGGGACTGACACCTCACTCCGACTCACATACATAGTAAAAGAAAGCCAACCACACCAGACAACCTGTACCTTACCATTGTAAATGGAGCCACCTATACTGAGCCAGAAGATATAGCAAGCTTCCTGGCTGATAAATTCAGCTCCAACTTTACCCCTCTCTCCCCCTCAACATTTCCTCATGAAATATTGTCAAATATAACTTCCCCTACTATCACTAAGGAACAGATCCTTAATGCTCTCAATAAGACCATGAACACTGCATCAATGGGCCCAGACAATATCCCAGAATGTCTTCTAAATAGCATGAAACATAACCTATCAGGGCCTCTGGAATTACTATTTAACTGTAGCCTCCAAACAGGCTTTGTGCCTCATCAATGGAGAAAGGCAACAGTCATCCCTCTGAACAAAGGTGGGCCATCTACAGACCTTGGAAACTACAGACCCATAAATCTCACTAGTCTTATATGCAAAGCCATGGATAGAATTATCATGGAGATGATCAATAGAGATATAATAAACCTCCAGATGCTGGACCCAACCCAGTTTGGTTTTGTCAAGGGCAGATTATGCCTACTCAACCTGGTGGACTTCTTTGAGAAGGTCTCCAAAGCAATGGATGAGGGCAAAATCATTTGCACTGCCTACCCTGACCTGGCCAAGGCATTTGACACAATATCCCAATCGGGCATTGTTGACAAACTCAAGAGTTTAGGGACAAACCTGTATGTCACCCGGTGGATAGCCAACTGCTTCACAAACTTGGGGAGTCCACCTCTACAAAGAGGCCGGTAACTGCTGTGAGTAACCTAGATGGATACGCACTGGTCCATTAATGTATTTAAAACATTGTATTCAAAGCAGGCCTAACTACCACATTTGTCCCAGCTGTGTAAAGGATAACCACTGTCACCCTTTTACACTAAGGTGGAGCGTCCACCAAGCTGTCAAATTATAGACTCATTGGCCTAACTGGGCTGATCTGCAAGGCCATAGCACAGTTTATAGTGAACATTATTAACAAGAACTTTGGCAACCTCCACACACTTCATCATGCACAGTTAGGCTTTGTCAAGGAAGGGATCATGTCTGTTACACTCAGTTGATCTCTTTGACACAGTCACCAAAGCCATGGAGGGGTGATAACAGTGCACACTGCCTACCTTGACCTGGACAAAGAATTTGACAGTATAACCCACTTGGCCATAATATATATAAGCTCCCAAGTATGCATCACACCATATGTTACCAGAGGGATAGCACACTGGCACGCTGACACAACCAACCTAATCCACACAGGGGAATCCACCTCAAGCGGTTGACCCATAACTAGTGACATAACCTGGTCTTCTGTGTTTGGGCCTCTGTTATGTGTGATGTACACTTCTGAGGTGCAGGGCACAGCCATTGGGCTATGGCTGACTATGTTTGCGGATGACTGCATGCTGTGTGCTGTCACTGGATTCCCTACTGATGTGGACATCTGGCTAGGAGAGTGTCATGCAGACCCATGACTGGTGCCAGAAACATGGCCTTAGGCTGCATACCAGGAAATGCAGTGTCAACCTCTTTGGGGAGAGTGATGTCCCCACATATTATCACAGTACTAAAAACATCCTAAGTATGCAATCAGTAGTGTGGGATCTGTGCACACAGGTTGATGGCAACATGACATTTCACCACCATATTGCTTCCGTTGTAAGGTAAACCTTCTGCATTGTCCACCTCTTCATAAGGGTATGTCATCCAGGAACATGGTAGCATAACATCCCTGTATTACCCTGAATAAGGCCCATTATTGAGTATAATTCTCCATTTGTCATTCACCTCACACAGCACATGCAACAGCTGGGGACATCACAGAGGTTCCCCACCAGGGAATACCAGGGCCTCAAACATCTACCATACACAGATAGGCTATAAGCACATCCCTCTACCCAGTTTCATAAATACTCCTCAGAGGTGACCTCTGCCTGGCATACAAGGCAGTCACAGACTCCACATTGTTGGGACTGCTGCACAAGTGCAACTGAAGCTCTACTCTATTAACCTACACACATGCCCTCAACCTGGTGTGTGACATTAACTGGGCTTGTTGGCAGCTCAGATGTGTGCCCACACACTCACCCTGCTGTGGAATGGACACCCTGTCCACATCAGGCAGAATAACTATTTACACCTTTGCAAGCGGAACCTGGATAACTGGATGGTTAACAGCACATACACCCTTGCGATACCACCTGGGCTAACATATGGGCTAGGTTTATGGATGCTCAGGGCCCATAGCCCAGTAACCTTGTATGATCCTAGGTATATCAGTTACGGCCTGTGTGCTGTGACAGACTATGTTGTCATGTGTCCACATCCATCACTGCCATCTACTGTGGTGTGCCCCCTATGGGCAATGTTACAGTAACATGTCATACAGCCACCATCCGGCAAATACATGAGTGGTAGTGCAAGTGTGTGTGGACTTTAGAGCAACATCTGTGCTACACAATAACTGAGAGCAGTGTGAATGTGGTATAGGGTTTCCTCCTCGAAGATGTGGGACATCCGGAGTACACAGATGTTTGCGGAAGGTGTACATGTGCCTGATATATGTGGACCCCCTGCAGACAAATGTGGATGTCTGGAAACCAGTTGGACAATATGTGATGGTTGTCACCAGACTGTGGGTAATGTGTCTGTGACATGCCAGACCCCTCAGAACACAGTAATGGTACATTAATATATGGTACTGTATTCATTCCCTTACATTGTATCCTCAATATGTGCACACTGTTATTTAGACTGAGCCTGTGTCTCCCCACTACTACTGCCTATAGCCTGCTGTCTTGCTGCAGGGGGTCACCAGGTATGCTAGCCATAGCTGTCAGGCAATGAGATACAGATATGGAGTACACAGTGACCTAGCCAAAGTATGTCAGGAACAGTCAGGAACAACTGGATAATGTTTGTATGACATTCACAAACTGAGAGGGGCTCACTGACAGTACAAGATGTGATATGCCAGCTGTATCCACCAGTAGTTACTGTCACTATTGTACAACAGACAATCCAGTAGCATTCATATGTGAGGTGACCGTTACTGGGGGGGGGGGACTCAGGAGCCAGAGCTGCGAGCTATGTCACTACAGACATAGCCAAAATGGAAGACTGCATGTGCTTGACAGCTAGCAGCAACATGACATTCCAAGATATGTTGCTGAGAACTACTGTTGAAATTCCTTTTTCCCATGACTGCATTCCCCCATCTGCATTCCATTACATGGGGAATTCTATGACATAGCTGCTATAGTGCTGTACTCCTTTGTGAGCAGAAATCCATTGGTAGTTTTCCTATGAAAGTGCAGTCTGCCTTCATGAAGAAAGTTACAGACCTGTTTACCATAGGCAACACCTTGCCTTTTGCAGGTAATGCTCATGAACAGGTGATTGCCTGTGCACCAGTCTGTGCCTCACACTTGCTAATAGCATCCAAAATAACTGGGTTGCATTTTTATTAGCCAATGTCGTGGCAACACAGTGGTATAATTAAGGCCTTCATGTAGGCCTTGGCCCTTTTCCTGGAATGTGAGAAGAACATTATTGAGGTGTGGGAGCTACAGTATAACAAAGGATAGGTAGAAATACTGTCCACTGCTTAGACTGATGTAGTATATCCACAGTTTTGCATGCTATGTTTGCCCATTGTTAACCGACTTTCTGATTCTGTGGTAGTTTAATGTTTAACAACGTGTGTTGGGGTCAGTAAGGAAACAGGCAGATGTGAGTGTCATACATAATTTTTATCTGAATGTGCATGCTACTACAGCTGACGCTGGTCTATCAGCTGTGTATGTTTGTATGGGGGAGACTGTGACACATCTCCCTGTCACCTGACCATTTCCGCCCCCCAACCTATTTAAGTATGGGTGTTGTGTGGTTGTCCTAGGTGTTTGGGAGGTATGGCAGGTCTGCAACAGGTAGCTGCACATACTGCTGCATGTGTATCAGGCTGCAGCTGCTGCATTCTAGCCAAGAGTCATACTGGGGATTGTGAACACATTGGGGGACAGCAACCTATATAAGTCAACAAGGGAGCAATGTCAGCTCTGTTGTCACAGCATAGGCAGGATGAGAGTACCCATAACAGTCCAGGTGAGGCATGTGCCTCTGGTACATATGTTAAGTAATAATGCCATCCAGAGAGTGGTAGATCACATTTAGGACACATATTCATATTTGTGACATGTGTCCCACCCTACAGGTCTTTGACATGCTACTGTGTGTGGCAATGACTGCAGTAGCATCAACCAACTCTGATGGACATTGCAGGGCTCAGTTATTTCTATCTTGTATGGACAAGCATGTAGTTGTTGTGCAACAGACTGGACTGTGGGCCAGGACTGTGGGTGTCCAGATTTCACACATGCTAGGAATGTAACAGTTGGCTAGTGCACTATGTTGTAGTTAACTGGGTGCTGGGTAGACAGGTGTGCTTATTTTTTGCTGATGTGCATCATTGGAATTCATGCTATGTTTATAGAAACACCAGTTATTCTCCAGAGCCAAGTGGCTTATTGGGCTAATGCCCTATACTGCAGTTGATATGGTCCTAGGGCCAATACTTGGCAGGGGTGAATATTTTTGCTGATGTGACATCAGTGGAATGCATAATATATTTATAGAAACAGCAATTGTTCTCCAGTCATTATTAAAGCAGGTGTAGTTGCAAGACATATGTGCATGCATACAGTATGTTACACAGGATTTGCATGAACATGTGTTTAGATGGGTATGATGTGTGACACTGACCTGTTTGTCATGATTTTGTGACCGTAATCTGCACTGACATGTCAGTACTTCACCACACAGAATAGGTTTTATGACAACCATGCCATAAGTAGGTGGCACAACTATGGACATTCTGCAACAGTCTGTGCAATTTTCAGCTCTACCTGTTATCATAGGCCTCATGTACATCCATCAACATGTATTTGGCTGTGTACTGATTTGGTGTCTGCATCACAGGCCCAAGTACAGTCTCATTTATCCCATTATATGTAGTAGTAGTAGTGTGTCACTGGCAGACAGAATATGTTTCTAAAAACACCAGTTTTTCCTCATAGCTGAGTGGCCTAGTGGCCTAGTTGGCTAGTGCACTATGTTGTAGTTAACTGGGTGCTGGGTAGACAGGCGTGCTTATTTTTTGCTGATGTGCATCATTGGAATTCATGCTATGTTTATAGAAACACCAGTTATTCTCCAGAGCCAAGTGGCTTATTGGGCTAATGCCCTATACTGCAGTTGATATGGTCCTAGGGCCAATACTTGGCAGGGGTGAATATTTTTGCTGATGTGACATCAGTGGAATGCATAATATATTTATAGAAACAGCAATTGTTCTCCAGAGCTGAGTTGCCTAGTGTGTTAGTACACTATGCTGTAGTTCAGAGGGTTGTGGTTATTTTATTAATGTCCATAACACTGTCAGAAAAAGATAAGGTAATTAAATCAGTTTTAAGTGGGTTTGTGCAATGCACAGCGATGCGGAGTAGCACTTAGTCCAACTTAAACCCATGGTATTTCCATAAAAAAGAAAAGAAAAAAGGTACAATAGGAAAGTGGTAAAATGGGGGCAGGTAGGGAGAAAAACAATATGAAAGGCAGATAGGGATGTGCAGGATGGGTGTAGGAAAGGACCATAGCTCTCCATTTTTGCACAACAACAGCTGTGCATGTTGTGGACAATTTGGAATCTGGAGCTTCACATCCCAGAGGGAGGGGTGTGGGCAACATAACTTTGCTGATTAATTGCTGGGATGATTGCTTGATTGCAGTGTACGTGGGGGCGAAATTGACAGCTATGTATGGGGCAATTTTTTTTGAGGGACAGATGCCTATTTTTTTTTTTTTTTTTTAAGGAAAGAGTGAAATGTTGGGGAAGGATTGTAGGTACGTTCGGGGAGGTATGTTGTTTAGGAAAAGTTGCATTTGCAGACAGACAAGACAGACAAGGCAGTGGACAGGGGCAGTGTATGACACATGAGGGGGGTAAACACCTTGGACAGGGAGGGTGTTTGGGAATTGGAAGACAAAGAGCCCCCAGATGGCAACAGTGGGACTGAGCTCCCCACCCATGTGCAGTCACCACTACTCCTTCATGGCCCCAAAGGTGGCTGTGGTGGGGGCTGTGCACTGGGTCACCATGCCCATCCAGATGCACCAATCTGCCTTTGATCTGGTGCAATCAATCATCCAAATCATGCTGGATAACCCTGCGCACCATGCCTGGAAACTGTTGCCAAGTGACAAGTCCCTTTCCGCGCCCACGCCCAGGGGGATGTCCCCTGTCCCCTGAGGCAGTTCCACTCATGGGTGGTGCAGGACCAGCAGATGGGGCAGCTGCAGGTTGGGTCCCAGATGTGCTGGGACCCGGTGCTATGGCCAGATGAGGTGGGATAGGTGGCTCCACTGGAACCGGCCTACCCAATCGTGCTATGGTGTCGAGATTTGTCAAAGTTATAGGTTGGTCATGAACAGAACATTTCAACATTAATTATAGAAGCATGCATGGGTGTTCCAATTAACCCAGATCAATAGAATTGCATAGCATACAGAGCACAGACATAAGTGGAATAACAGTCAGTATTGCAACAGCATGCCAGTAACAGTTATGGCAAAAGGCCAACCATCGGTATTTCAACAAGGTATGTTGTAAACCATACAATGGTTGTCAACCATTGTAATATTTAACCAATAATACACCACAAAGCCCAACATTAAATTTTGAGAACAGAATATGCGAAACTGGAACCATACCTGTAATATAAGAATAATAATTTGTGATGCAGATAAGGGATGGGGGGAGAGAAAGACATTCCATTAACAATTGTATAGGCTATATTTTTCACAACAGTATTGCTCAATACTCTACAGGTCTGCCCTTACTTTATGTCTAAAAGTGCCCTATAGCTTCTGTAGCATGTACATACCTCTCAAGCTATCTGGATGGGATGGTATGGGCCAATCTGTAAAACCTACAGGTACATAACTACAGGGGACTATTACATGTCAGGGGAAAATATATGACTACCAAGGTATACCCTGCACTGATATTCTGTGAGTGTGCTACTGGCATACTTCAACTGGTTTTATATCTGTGTCTAAGGATTTTGGCAGCAGTGATCACTATCCATGACAGCGTGACACTTGAGAGACATGTATTGTGCACAGTACAGGGAGTTTGCACTTATCCTGCTGTCATTGGCAGGCATGGGGTTAGACTATAGGCAGACATCCACAGATGCACCAGGCATACAGCCGTACCAACAACAGACCATTTAATTTGTCTTATTAACTTGAAATAGTAGTCTACTTCATGACATTTTATTTAATGGAGTCTTATCACCTTTCTGAGCAATGCTGTTTACATAATAGTATATCTGGATACAGACATTAGCATACCCTTAATACAGCTATTACACACATTTATTTACCTGTAACTCCTGTGGGGAGAATATCTGTTAACAATACATAACTGTTTCTATAAATAGTTAGTACTACTTGTTTGTTACTATAAATATATCTGTCCCGGTTTACAAACCCCGGTCTGTGTGGCGAAATGAACAACATATATATTGCTTATCATACTGAACTACTGGGCCACTGCTGTGTGCTGATTGAGTGACATGTACCTAAATCTCAACTGGTGACAAAGTCCGACCTGGTAATATAGGTAGAGTGTCATACAAGACTGAAGTGACAGTTGAACATGCATGCATGAGATTCATGCATGGCAGAGATAGTAGGTGAACTGTATATTAATACTTGGAATGCAGGTGTACACAATTAACCCCTAGTGGATGAGAATATGTGTGATCTGTACAGACCATATTGGGGTGCTGGGTTGCCTACCTGACCCATATACATTTGCAGATGGTATATTTGCAGTCTACAGTTTCATACTTGTAGTAATAGAACGGTTGCTTCTACACAAGTGGATGACATCAATGATTGTGAGCCCACTGTTTCTAATATGCCTAGTTTGTCTTTACCTTGTAATCAACTTGGCTTAAATGCATCAGGAAGCTCGGGTGCTAAACCTAAGACTTTTAACAAAAATAACACTCTCACCGTATCCATGCCTTTAAACTTCCCATTCCCTTACAAGGATACAACACGCACACGGTCTGGGAGCAGGGGAAGAGGAAAAAGAAAACTCTCAGAGGAAACACCGGAGCGGAGAAGAAGAATGAAGAACTGAACTCTCTATTTTTAATTTACGAATAGACCTTTTCAACAGATGAACAATCTTTAATTAATAGAGGGTTATCTTTCATACCCTCCTGTCACAGTGTTTTATCTGATACCCTCATAGGTTTACGCCTATTTGCAAGAAAGTTGTCCCTTAAAATGTTTTTTAAAAATGACCAATCTGATAATTGTGCTTCATCTCATAATGCAACAATATATAAAAGGAGAAGTTCGTTTATACCTCCATTAACACCCACCATAGAGTGCTTTATGCGAACATGTGAGCAGGAATTTTACAATTATTATGAATGTAATAAACATAGTAATGTTTATATAAATCTAAATCGTACACAAAAACAGTCATTGGATGCCCTGACCAATGATAGTAATGTCATATTTAAACCAGCAGACAAGGGTGGGGGAATAGTAGCCCTTGATAAGAGCTTTTATGACCAATTAATGAATGCGATGCTTAAAGATGACAAAGCATATAAAATCATTGATAAGTCTAAGGTTAAATCTATCATTAATTATGTATATGATACATTATATGACATGCTCATGACAAGATCAATAGACAAAACATTATATGATTTTTTAAAGGTAGAATCACCTCTCATACCGGTCATAAAAGGCTTACCAAAATTGCACAAGGGAGAATACCCCCCACCATTACGACCCATAGTATCGGGTGACCATTGGGTCACCGAGAATGCATCCCTGTATATACAGTCTAAGCTGGGTCCAATGACCAAAGAAATTCCAACCATTCTTAAAAATTCTTATGACTTATTAGAAGACCTAAAGCAGAATTTGGTAACTGACAAGCTTAATGCTAATACATTACTCGTCACAATGGACATAAAAAGCCTTTTTACCAGTATCCCTAACGAATATGGATTGGATGCTATTAGGTTCCATTTAATTGAACAAAGAGCTATAGACAACAATGAGATCATGAACATCTGCTGTCTTTTAGATTTGGTTCTAAACAACAACGTTTTTTTGTTCAATGATATGGCATATGCGCAAACATGGGGAGTGGCCATGGGCACTCCCTGTGCGAACGCATATGCCAATTTGGTTGTCCATAGATGGGAGAAAGAAAATGTATTTAATGACCCTAGGTTTGATAAAGTTGTCATCTACAGGCGTTTTGTAGACGACGTTATCATATTATGGAATGGCAATGTGGAAGAACTGGAAGAATTTGTAGGACATATGAATAGTACAACATCTTTTTTCACTTTTACCTATGAATACTCATTGGTTAGGGCCAATTTCTTAGATGTTTCTATAACAAAGAATGGTAATAACTGTCTCACTACCACCTTATATCGCAAGCCCTGTTGGAGAAACAGCATTCTCCATTATGATAGCATGCATCCACGGCATATTTTCCGTAACATCATTAAAGGACAGGTTAGTAGAATACTAAGAATATGCACAGATAGAAAGGATGCCTTGTGTCTGATTGAGCAACAGAAGGATTTTTTCATGGATAGAGGATATCCTATGAATCTGATTAATGAAGTAATTGATTCTTATTTAAGTAATATCACCCCTGTTAATTCAAGAGGGAAAGCAAAATATGATTGTGAGAGAAATGGCAAAATCAAATATGATATAAAATATACCAGTGACGTTGAACAACTCATCAAAATCATAAAAGGTAATTGGAAAATTTTATTATCGGAGCCATACTTTCATGCATTGTTAGGTAATAAGCCTTGCTTTAGATTTAGCAACTGCTTGAATCTGAAGAGACTTTTATGCAAAGACAAATATGAGATGAAACAGATTGACATTCGAACCCAGATAAAAATGGGCACCTATGCTTGTGGTAGGTGCTCTGTGTGTGCATTTATAAATAAGGAACAGGTTCTGAAGGTCCCGGGCATTAATATTAATTTTAGAGCAACTTTCTATGCAACTTGTAATACCCAAAATGTTATTTATTACGCAAAATGTGATCAATGCGACAGTTACTATGTAGGTATGACCTCCAGAAGACTCAGAGATCGAGTCTACAATCATGTGTACAATATTAGAAAGGGCAACTTAACCAGTGCATTAGCCATACATTGCAATGAGAGCCCCGGACATAGATTTAGCTTTCAGGTACTACAAGTTATTAATCAGAATAGGAGAGAGGGAGATCACACTGGTACCATTGAGATGTTCGAGCTCAAATGGATTTTAAGGTTAAAAGCACATGCACCTCCGGGACTTAACACTACCATCAATATACGTCCTGCTCTATTAGGGTCGCTTTAAGATTTTATAAGATCTTAATGACCCTATAATAGAAATAATATTATTCTCTATTTGTAATGCATTTTTGACCTATAAGAACTCCTAGCTTATAATGTAGCTGAACGCTTAATTATATCTTAGCTAGGTAAACATTGTGATAAATGGCTTCTAACATTATATAACTAAGCATGTTTGCTAGTTACGTTTCATTAACTCTATACAAATATTACTGGAGTCAAGTTAGCATTACAGTGCCAGGTTTAATATAATATTCTTATTGGCATATTTACAAGTATATGGCATAAGGGTTACTTGTATACATCTACTGCCCTTTTATTTAATTATTGTGCATTGATATTATGATCTGGCTTAGGCTGTTGATTATATCCCTTTGATCATGCTGAATCCAACGTTATGGTTGTTTTAAATTAGCAGGTTCACGCTTTGCTAAAATATAGCATATTGACATATTGTTCTATTGAATGTAACTAAATATAGAGATAATATTTATCTTTCTTATATATATAGAATTACCAGGGACTCTCAGTATACATTATTTATATTGGTTATGAAAACATCTGTGGAAGATACCTGACTTACACCGGGAAGTTGGCTTTTTAAAGCCCCGCTGTATGTTATATGGGGAGCCCACTTTTTTGTTAAACTAAGCAACCATTGAAGTCCCATAACCAGTTATTAAATGTTTACATAAGATATAAGTAATTTAGTGTCAGCAATGAAACTATGTGTACATCTAAATTAATATTAAATGGTAATACCCAATAATTATGTTCAATGTGATACATTTCTTTATTAGCGTTATATCTATAAGACAAATTAGACCCTTCGCCTCCTTTCTAAGTATAAGCCTTACTGAGGCAGGCTGGAAACATATACTTAAGTGGATTATCATATGTATACAGAACTTTGGAGATTCGTATATGAATTCTCCTTTGCATTTAATATATTTTTTGAATTGCTAATTTAGAGCGTGGAAGACCTGTGATGACTCTATACCACGCTTGAAATAAAGCAGGTAGTTGTTTATTGTTACAAGAGTGATCTTGTGTTTTTCTTTTTATTGGACGGCATATACTTTATTTTTTATATCATGTACCATCCAATATTGTAGCAGTACATTTTTAATGTCCTGCCGACTATAGATCCTTTTGTTAACGCGTGTAATTCTCCTATTTTAGGAGATTCGTGCTACATAAACAGCGTGAGTGTCATTACGTTTGGCACACCTTACTATTGATTTCAACAAATATATACGTTGTTTTGATAGTCCTTAAACATATGGAATGATATTTTTAATTAACAATTTCATCATTTTGCTGTTATATAGGAATAGTACCTTTCAGGTACTAATGATAGTAAGAAGCACCTACACGTATATGTCTTACTTTCTTTATACAAATGCAACACATTTGTTGATGGTTTTTATGGTAGGCGCTAAACCATGGGGTGACTAAATATAAATAGTGTCTTTCTTAAATGCAACGCTCTTTTGATGTCTTAACGCTGTCCGTTCTTGATGGATGTCACTAAATATATTGAGGAATAACAGTAATGATAAATATCATTTGTTATTTTCATTCCCTCTTGATTTTTAGCTTAGTTCGTTATATTTAGAATAGTTTAATTTAAAGGATGTAATTTTATCGATCTCTGATAGCGAACTTAGGTTGCTTTATCTATTTATTTATTTAAAACAATAGTGTGCATTAGCTAGCATATACAGCTTCACATAAACTGTATTTTGAAACACTACACTATGTGATTGAGAACTATCACAGAAATGGATGTCATCGGCGTCATAAATTATGAAGCTTTACGACTGTGCATCTAAAACTATTTTCAAAGATGTAAAATGTTTTTCTATACTGGCAACTGAATGCTTGACTTGCTACTGAGATGACATAGCAAATGGGTGTTTCCACTATAGCAATTACGTTTTAATTAATTGAGTAATTGATAAATTGTTTTTTAAATTGGTTTCCTAATTGATGCTGGTTTTACTATATAAAGGGGTTTATTTTTTGTGTAAGCTGTAACCTGATGAAGCGCATATTAATGCGTGAAAGCGCTTGTTTTGTTTTAAATAAAACTATACTTCTTTTTATCGTGGTGGTTCCTGGCAGTGTTTTCTTATGGCAGAGATAGTAGGTGAACTGTATATTAATACTTGGAATGCAGGTGTACACAATTAACCCCTAGTGGATGAGAATATGTGTGATCTGTACAGACCATATTGGGGTGCTGGGTTGCCTACCTGACCCATATACATTTGCAGATGGTATATTTGCAGTCTACAGTTTCATACTTGCCTGTATCAGCGTGCCTACATTCAGGAATGCATATAGCTGAAATGCAAAGGTTAACACAAAACAATCTTGGGAGAAACGCACTATAATACCTTAGACAGTACTACCCTTGGTTCAGATCTTAGTGCGGAACAAAAATCATATTGCATTATATCTTGTAGTACAGCTCCACATCTACACTCTAGCATAACAGTTCTTTATTGGCCAACCTTCGGTCACTTCATGGTGTTATACCCATGTTTACTTCACAGCACCTGTAGTATTCAATTTCTTGAACAGCCCAGAATACACACAACAATTGGCAGAACACAGCTTTATTGAGGGTGACATGACACAGTGATTGGTATACATCTGACAATCTTTATTGTTGCTGGAGCCTTCCTGTGTACTGACAGAGTGCTCTTCAAACTATCTGGAGATATACAGAGCTGAGTATATTTTTCTGGCACTTTAGAGTTGTGTACTGGTAATTGTTGTTTGGCTAATTTTATATCATTGCTGGCTGACTTCAGAGTTGTGCACTGTTATTTTTGCTTCACTGTATAGTTTTTCAGATCTCTGCTGAAGGTGTGTCCCCCCCAATATCTCTGTGTCTTAAGTTGGTATAACTGGTTTTACATCCTGTGTGTTATCTATCTCAAGGATTACTTGCATAAAATTAGACCCTCTTAGTAAAAGTCTGCATATCATTGCTGGAGCTTTCCTGTGTCCTGACAGAGTGCTCTTCAAACTATCTGGAGATATACAGAGCTGAGTATATTTTTCTGGCACTTCAGAGTTGTGTACTGGTAATTGTTGTTTGACTAACTTTATATCATTGCTGGCTGACTTCAGAGTTGTGCACTGTTATTTTTGTTTCACAGTATAGTTTTTCAGATCTCTGCTGAAGGTGTTGGTTTTCCCATACCCATCCTCCCTATTCCTGTGTTGTTGTTTAAATTTGGAGGCTTTTGCAGTTGCCCACCCCCACTGTAGATTTGATCTGGGACACTCCCCCCAGTCCCATCTCTTTACCTCATTCTACCTAATAGACTCCGTCTGCACTTGTTTTTAGTCATTTTTAATTTAATTGCATTTTTTAAACTGTTTGGTCTAACATTGCTACATACTCAAGTGTGCTAGTTTGCACTGCATTTGAATTGTTTTGACTGCTGTTTTAGCTACTTGTCTGTATATATATATATATATATATATATATATATATATATATATAAAAATTATACCTTTCCTGTAACTAGTGTAGTCCAGATTCAGATTTGCTGTATCCAGGACTGTATGTAATTTCTGAGACCCCCCCCCCCAAGCTTTCTGTGTTGGAGGGAAGCCTTCTAGCTTATCAGTGGGAGTGGTAAGCACTAGGTAACCTATCTACCACATAAGGAGTGGTTCTGGCCCAGAAATTGTAGTTATTGGCCGTTTGGGCAGTTTTTTCATCTCTCTCAACTTTGTGATTTAAAAGCCCACATTTGCACTTGTTTCCGCCCCCTCCTGTAACTAGTTTAGTCCAGATACAGATAATTAGTTTTAGCACTTGAATTTGCTTATTCATGATCAGCACTTGTTCAGAACTTGTAAGCACTAAATAACCTACTAATTACTTCAGCACTCAACCTTCCTCATTACCTAGAGGAAAACCGTTTTGGTACTTACTTTCTTCACTTGCTTAGAGAAAACAGCTCTTGTACTCACTTTCCTCACTTATCTAGAGGAAAATATTTTTTTATTCAGGCATGTCCAAGGGTCAGCTCCCAGTGTTCTCTCCTGTCTATCTGATGAATATAGGCATCTTGGGGCAATGTAGAAATTGCCTCATGTACACCGACAACCCTCTCTACAACCTGTGAGAGATGCACTTATCTAGCCAAACTGAAGGTAAAGCTCTCTCCAATCAAGACTGAACTTGACAGTCAAGAGGAGAAGGTAAACACTTGCACCACACCACACTCATCACATAGTCTCAGTAAATCTACACCACCAAAATCCACACATAGAAACACAAAAACATTCACGGAGGCTCTCAATAATAATCTGCTCAAGCAACAGAGACCTCCAAAGCAGAAATGCAAGCAACTTCCACCCCCCAACACAACCCAAATGACACATAGCCCGCAGACTCAGTGTGCCACTCAACCACAGCCAATAAGGCAAAACAACGTACCCAACACACTAGTCATAGGTAACTCTATAGTCAGGCATACTGATGTCCCACTCACCAGGCAAAACAAGGAGAAGGTTACTGTCAGCTGCCTGTCAGGGGCCAGGATCCGCCACATAACCCACGCACTCAGGTCACTCCACAACAAGTACAAATATGACTCTGTCATTGTCCATGTTGGTGTGAACGACCTGAGATGTATCTCCCTGGACTACATGAAAGAGACATGGAAGAGCTCTCTGACCTTGTAGCCCAGGTAGGTATGACCCTAGCCCTGAGTAGCATTCTGCCATCACCCAGAATGATGCTACAGTACAAGGACAAAATGATTGACTTCAACAATTGGCTAAGCTTCTGGTGCCATTCTAAAGGGATCCAGTATCTGTCTGCCTGGGATGACATGGTCGACAGACCACGATGCTTTGCCAGAGATGGCCTGCACCTGTCACCCCTGGGATTCCGGATACTGGCTAAGGTTCTTGCCACCCCTATAGTGCTCTTTTTAGGCAAGGTTCAAATGACAAATTCACCACCATAACAGGAACAGGCAAGCAAAAACTGAGGGTGATGCTACTCAATGCAAGAAGTCTAAATCTTGACATGCACTCACTCGAGGCACTCCTTAAAATGGAGAACATCGATATCTGTGCAGTGACTGAGACCTGGTTCAAGGCTCCAGAGAGCACCCCTACCCTACCAGGCTATAACACATACCACACTTTTCGGCCATGTAACCTGGACCGGAACACCAAAGGCGGAGGTGTGTCCATATTCATTAAGGATATCCACAACTCCAGGCTAGTTGCTCAGCATAATGCAGCTGAGGTTATCCAAGTGCTACGAACTCTGGGCAAAACTGCAATCCAAACTGTAGCTTGCTACAAATTACCCGCCATGCCCCAGGATTCCCACTCCTCTTTTCTTAATGTACTGGAAAATATTAGGGTTCAACCAAACACCCTAATAATGGGCGATTTCAACTACCCCACCATTAACTGGGAAAACTACTCATATACCAACTCCTTCACATAACGCTTACTGGAATTCATAAACTCCAATGACCTGGATCAACTTACCCACCCCCCACCAGGGGCAACAATATCCTAGCTCTAGTCATTACCAACATAAGTGACCGGTGTTCCACACCTGAAGTCAATGCCTCATTGGTCCAATCCGACCATAAGCTAATTACCCTAGATATCCACATCCTGTCCCCACCCCGCGTTAAGGAAACCATGATAAAAAATTTCTCCAAAGCCAACTTCATGTTTCTTAAGACAGAAGTGGTGAACTTCATGACACCCATGCAGATGGACAATACGGTTATGACCACTGAATCCTACACAATTGTACTTTATAAGCACTTACATGCGTGCATGGATCGTGCAATCCCAAACAGAACCAAGACTCTATCCTCCAAAAAAAGGAAGCCAATCTGGTGGTCCCTGCTATAAACAAACTGTACAACAGAAGGAAGAAACTGCTACAAAAGAGAGTAAAATTCCATGAGTGGAGGAGCTCCCTGGTCAGCCTCAGTAAGAAGCTGCGATCCCTGATAAAATCCTCCAAAGCTAGTAATGAAAACAAAATTGCCACTGATTCTAAAGACAACCACAAAGCATTCTATAGCTATGTCAAGAATCTCAATGGCAACACTCAGATCTGCTCTGATTACAGCACAATGGCATTAAATACACAGACCCAACTGATATTGCCGACATCCTGGCAGATAGGTTAAATGCTAACTTTACCCCTCTCTCACCCCCTAAAGAACCCATCTCTATACCGGAAGAAAAAACCACATTCCCCAAAGCCAAGAACACAGCATCCATGGGACCAGACAACATCCCAGGCTGTGTTCTACATGAACTACAGAACGAACTGACACCCCACCTAAGTACCATGCCTCACCTCAGGATTTGTGCCTGCTGAATGGTGCACAGTGATGGTTATCCCACTCCACAAGGGGGGAGCCACCACGGAGCCCAGGAACTACTGCCCCATTAGCCTGACGAGCCTGTTCTGCAAGGCCATGGAACGTATCATCATGGAACTTATAAACAATGACATTGGTAATCTCCCAACTCTGAACTCCACCCAGTTTGGATTTGTAAAAGGCAGATCATGTCTCCTAAACCTGATAGACTTCTTAGAAGCAGTCAGCAAAGCCGTAGACAAGGGTAAGGTGGTTCACACAACCTATCTAGATCTTGCCAAGGCTTTTGACACCATCTCCCACTCTGGAATTATAGATAAACTCACTAAACTAGGTATAAATCCCTATGTCACAAGATGTGTTGCCAACTGGCTCACTGACAGAACCCACACTTTGAAAGTAGCAGACTCCAAATCTGACTTCAGACCAGTGACAAGTGGAGTACCACAGGGTTCAGTCCTGGGTCCTCTCCTGTTTGGTATCTACTTCTCTGAAGTACAGGCTAACACAGAAGGTATTTGGCTAATGAAGTTCACAGATGACTGCAAACTAGGATCCATAATCGAAACTCCTAATGATGTGGACATCCTACAAAAGGGCCTTACTGAGACAGATGTCTGGTGTCAAAGCCATGGCCTCAAGCTCAATGCCAAAAAGTGCACTGTCATCCCCTTTGGTAAAAACTCTGTACCCATGAACTACAACATAGGCGGTAGTATACGTAACACCAAAAGTGTGATAAGAGACCTTTGGGCACAGTGGACAGTAGTCTCTCCTTTGATAATCACATCACCACAGTAGTCAGGAAATCCTTCTATGTGGCACACCTCATCATAAAAGGTTTCTCATCCAGAAAAAAAGAGGTCATTGTTCCCCTCTACTCATCACTCATTAGAGCCATTATAGAGTACAACACCCCTTTTGGTATGTACTTCACAAGACATCTACAACAACTGGAAAGGCTGCAGAAGTACCTCACAAAGAGGATTACCAGCCTCAAACAGATGCCCTATGCAGACCATCTCAAAAACTCCAGCTTTACTCCATCGCATATCGCCTACTCAGAGGTGATCTCTGCCTAACATACAAATCTATGTCAAACCCAGAGCTGCTGGACATGCTCCACTTAAAGAAATCCCAGTCCCTCTGAGCTACATGCTGTAGGGACCCAAACCTTGTCACCACAATAAACAGAACATGCCAGAGGGATAGATTCCTGTCCCAGAGACTTCCCATACTCTGGAATAAACTACCTATCTATATCAAACAAAGCTCCTCATTAGCACTCTTCAAAAAAAATCTTGATGACTGGATGGGAAATAGGAAATTCACCCCCAGGATCACCTCTGTGGCTATGCTTGACAGTAGCACAGGAAAATAATTTTCTTGGTTGGTAAAAGCCAGGGTACCTTTTTGTTTGGGCTTGTATAGGCCCCAGGGCTGATAGCCTAGTACTTACCTATGAACCTATGAACCTACTTTAAATAATGCAGGCATTGAAAGAAAGCTGTTATTCTACAATCTAGGCAGTACTAACTTTATTTCTTTACAATTCTGACTGCAGTTATAGTGTATTGCCTGTAGATTAGGAATGCAGTTAATTTATTCCCTTCACATTTTCAGTGCCGGTGTACTTTATTACCAGGACATGTATTATTAATACAGTATACACATGTTATTCCCAAACATTATTAATGCAGTATTAACTTTCTTTCCTTAACATTAGCATGTTTCATGCTTTCATCTATATTGAACTGCACCTGGCAATATTCACTTATATCAGTCCAGGTCTATGAACACATTCATTGCAGTGCACTCACAACAAAATATACCTACTGGCAGTTACTACTGTACTCTTTAGTAATTAGATTACTATATATTGCAAGACATAACTGTACTCACCACACTCTTGGTGCATCCTGGCCAGGCACCCTGCATGGACCTCCAGTTTGCAAGCCCTCTCTTCTGCAGCTGTGAGGGAAAACACATCATTATGCATACCTGTCTATCAGATATTCATACTAGAATTTGGTAAATCAATGGTTCCTATACTTAACAAACTTCTGGGGCATTGCAGCCCCGAGCATCTTGGATCCACTGGGCCAAGATACCCCCCTTCCTATGCAGTTGCAGTGGTGAGGTCATGTGCCAGCCAGTCCCAGGTCTTTGATTTGTAATCAGACCCCTGGTACTGGCACTGCAGTACCCTGTCACCATGGTCTTTCACAAAGAGCTCAACATTGACCCTGGACTCCAAAATGCCCCAGCACTGTGCCCGGAAGCATGTACCCTCTCCAACTCCAGTCATAGCTCCTGCAGTGATCAAACTCCAACAGGTTCTCACTGTATTCCCACCTACTACAGTTAAATAAGGCTGTTTTCTCACCCGTTGCCACCACTGGCTGTTTTTAAAAATGCTCAGCTCTGCTTAGCACCAAGCAAACCTGCTGAGCTCAGCTGAGCCATGCTTAGACAGGGAATGCTTAGCAATACTTAGCAGTGCGCAAACCCGCTTAGGTAAGCTGAGGACTGCTTAAACTGTGATTGCTTAGCAGCGCCTAAAACCAGCTAAGCAGAGATGTGTATTGCTAAGTAGTGCTAAAACAGGTCCTGTTTAAGCATTGTTTGGCTTGGCTTAGCAATGCTTAGCAGAGCTTAGCTACAGGCAAACCAGAGTTTCTCAAAAAGAAAAAAAAAATTATTGAAAGCAATTGTTCATCAATGATACTTTATTATTATGTGTATCTATTTTATGTTATATCTTCTAAACCTATGCATTTCACTACATTATCTTGTAGTGTAACTTTACTGTATTGGACACTTGTATGTAACTGTGGCTTTTATCCTCAGGTCTCCAATGAAAATGGGCTTCTGGTCCAGCTGGGCTAACCCAGTTAAAAAATGTCAATGTATACATGATAAAAAAAATTATAACATTTCCCTATCACATGTAAAAAGCTGAAGGAATTGTATTTGAACTGTACTGCACACAAGGTTGTAACTATAACCATTCATCTACCAAGGATATGGTGGCTAGAGCTATATATTTCTATATAGCTCTCAGTTACTTTTAAGCACTGCTGAGCACCATGCAAATCCACTTAGTTATGCTTAAATGTGACCTTTCCTAACTAATTAAATGCATCCAGTTTCAATTTTTAGATGTCTGGCATATGTTTACTGCTATGTACCACACTACGCAAACACACACAAAAAAAAAAAGTGCAGGGGGTGTGTTGGACACTATAACACTCCTTACACTGCTTCTGTACTGTGTTACATGGCTCTCTCTCAGTAACGTGTCTTCATTAATATTCAAGGAGTGCTGCCGAGGGTCAGCTGTAGACATGGCCACAGTACACTCAGTGTAGGACTTACACTATTCCTACATGGAGTTTATTAAATCTGGGGGAGTATCAATACACATAATACCTCAGTTCTACCCCCACAAAGCGGGTAACTCTTTACCTGTCCATTTATTGTACATCTTTCATATCTTACTATACATTGCTGCTTAGTTATTTAGCTTAATTTTGTTTACAAACAGATATACCTGTAGAGATTTGATTGAAACTGTAATCCTAAAAATCCAGTCAACTTCTCAGGAAATGTCAGGGAACCATGATAGTGCTTTAAGAACATGCATTGGGAGAGAAATGTATTTATCTGTGAGCATATTTATGCTGCTTCTTTCCCCAAATTTGACCCACCCAAACAGGTATTTCCTTACCCTATGTGCTACTTTCTATATTATTCCCACAAACAAATACAGCACAGTGAGCAGCCCTGAGGAGTATCCTGACATTACTCAACCTGCTTAGAAAGCCTTGTGGTAGCTATGATTCTTTTCAGAAGGTCTTCATATAAAGCTTTCACGTCTGCAAAAGAAGTCCATTACCTGGTACCTATCACTTTCATCAGTATATGAAACAGAAAGCTCATTTACCTGTATCAAATGCTTTCTGTATGTCAGATAAAATTATTCCTGCCCTCATGCCATCTTTCCTTTCTGCTGACTCTAGATAAAAAGTTTAAAACCACTCTCCAGTGGTATATAGATACCTGGCTTTTGACTAACCCTGTCTGTACTAGCTGTATATATCTGATAATCCAGTTTCCAATATTGCCAGGAGCACTCTCATAAACACCTTGACACCTGTATTACAGAGATTCACCCCTGGCTTGGTCTCCATGTCTCTGATGGACATAAATACATCAATCCCCAACTAACAGATCCCACACACACACATAACCCTTAGCTACCTCCTTACTAGCATATCTCACCATATAAGCATCCAAGGAACTCTGAGACAAAATTGAATTGGGTTGCATGGCTAGTCTTTAAAGACCCTAGTTGTTTTAGCCTAGTATAAACCTATGAACCTATAACACCATTACAGAGACCTTGAGATATCATCCAAAATTTCAGCTGATCCTCTGCGTCCCCTTTCCTTTTAGGGGAAAAACTTACTATCAAAGGATCTTTTACTGATCTTTAGACTCACCCCTTCCTCAGTGTGTCATTAAATAACTAAGACATGCTAAAACTGAGCTCTTTCCCCTCCCTGTTACAGAAGAGTATTGAAATTATGTCTGAGCTAACAGCGTTCCAACTTTTCAAGTCTCACTACAGCTGCAACCTCACCCACCTCACTGGCACTGTGAGTAATTCATTTTCTGTCCTCTATAACAGTTCTCCCTTCCAAACTTTGAAGTCCTCCTGAAAAGGTACTGCTCCTTGTTCAGGCTATTATTAAAGCCCTAAATGTCTTCTATAATATCCCTCACTGTGAAAACTATGTTTCCTTATTTATTCTTCACAGCTCTGATGTATCCTTGCTTTCTTTGTTCTTGCAGCTACCACATCTAAAGTTTCAACTATACTTCCCCATTTGTCCACCATTTGACATCTTTTCTTCCTCTACAAGCCTCCTCCACTAGTTCATCATCTTTGAAATTCTAATATCTTGTATTTACTTCAGTGCTTTGTGTTTGTATATTATCTCTCTGTACCACCTATATTTTCACAATATACTTTTTTTGTATCTGTACTGCCTGTTATAACTATGATTCTTGTTAATACAAAGTCTTGCACTATTATGTAATTTTATACTAACTGTTTTTTGTGGAGCTTTTCTCCCCAGGCCTCTAATGAAAATGGGTTCTTCTTGGCCCAATGGACTTTCCCAGTAAACAAATTCCAATAAATAAATAAATAGAATCTTAACCTAATAATATAATCTCTTCATAACCTACTTCTCTACATACCTCTCTCTGACTCTACTTTTCATTGTAATTCTTTCAGCATGCCAACCCTGATACCCACTCTGTATATAGTACAAGTACATCTTGTGTTTTATCAGTCACTCTGTATATAGTGTCAGTATTGTCTTTATTCCGTCAAGCTAATTCTGGTATTCACAGTGTATGTAATACATGTATATATTGCATTTTGTCATTCACTCTGTATATAATGTCATATATTTATTGTGGGAGACTGAAATAGATTGAATGGAACCAGTGTTCTACCCCAGTTAACAAATTCAAAATAAATAAATAAATATGCACCCCTTTTTTTCCTCTGAACTGGCTTACTGTCTCATGTAGATTTTACATTTATTACTTTATTTGAGTCTGGTTTTCTCAGTTTGTGTTAAAGCTTTCCATAAAATCACAATTCTTCTTCTCCATACTATCATAATATTATCTCATTCCACTGTCCTGAATTTCACATTTTCTCTTCAATTATCCTCTACTGCCTGTCTCCCCATATCCATTACTAAGCTTTCTCAAATATTTGAGGACTACTTTCCCACGTTTTGCATCCATTTCCCTGCTTTCGTTTGCCATACCACTATCATCATTCCATGGTTTGAGATGTGTCTTTCCTTGTTTTCAACCAGCTCTACCGTACTTGCCATGGATTTCTTGTTTACACTCTGTATGGCAGTGAAGAGTTACCAAATAGCTGGGTAACTACAGCAGAGCTAGTAAGGGAGATGGCTAGAAAGGTGCTTGGTATGACATCTGGACAGAGGAAGGACGACAACGAGACATGGTTGTGGAATGAGGAAGTACAGGAGAGTATACAGAGAAAGAGGTTGGCAAAGAAGAAATGGGATTGTCAGAGAGAAGAAGAAAGTAGACAGGAGTATAAGGACATGAGGTGCATGGCAAAGGGAGAGGTGGCGAAGGCTAAGGATAAGGCATATATGAAGAGTTGTATGAAAGGTTGGACACTAAGGAGGGAGAAAAGGACCTGTACCGATTGGCTAGACAGAGGGACCGAACTAGGAAACATGTGCAGCAGGTAAAGGTGATAAAGGATAATGAGGGAAACATACTCACAAGCGAGGATAGTGTGTTGAGGAGATGGAAAGAGTACTTTGAGGGGTTGATGAATGAAGAGAATGAGAGGGAGAGAAGGTTGGATGATGTAGTGAAAGTGAATCATGAATTACAATGGATTAGCAAGGAGGAAGTAAGGATATCTATGAAGAGGATGAAGAATGGAAAGGCTATTGGCCCAGATGACATACCTGTAAGCATGAAGGTGTTTAGGTGAAATGGCAGTGGAGTTTTTAACCAGATTGTTTAATGAAATCTTGGAAAGTGAGAGGATGCCTGAGGAATGGAGAAAAAGTGTTTTGGTACCGATTTTTAAGAATAAGGGTGATGTGCAGAGCTGTAGTAACTACATAGGGACTAAATTGATCAGTCACAGCATGAAGTTATGGGAAAGAGTAGTGGAAGCTAGGTTAAGAAGGGACGTGATGATTAGTGATCAGCAGTATGGTTTCATGCCAGGAAAGAGCACTACAGATGCGATGTTTGCTCTGAAAGTGTTGATGGAGAAGTACAGAGAATGTCAGAAGGAGTTGCATTGTGTTTTTGTAGACTTATAGAAAGCATATGACAGGGTGCCTAGAGAGGAATTGTGGTATTGCATGAGGAAGTCAGGAGTGTCAGAGAAGTCCTTAGTGTCCAACCTTTCATACATCTCTTCATATGCCTTATCCTTAGCCTTCACCACCTCTGTCTTTGCCATGCACCTCATCTCCCTATACTCCTGTCTACTTTCTTCATCTCTCTGACAATCTCACTTCTTCTTTGCCAGCCCCTTTCTCTGTATACTCTCCTGTACTTCCTCATTCCACCACCATGTCTCCTTGTCATCCTTCCTCTGTCCAGATGTCATACCAAGCACAATTCTAGCTGTCTCCCTTACTAGCTCTGCTGTAGTTGCCCAGCTATTTGGTAACTCTTCACTGCCACCCAGTGCCCATCTTAACTCATCCCTGAACTCCACCTCACAATTATAACTTTTCAATTTTCACCATTTGATCCTTTGTGCTGCCCTCACACTCCTCTTCCTCTTCTTGATCACCAACATCATCCTACAAACAGGCATCCTATGCTGCCTAACTACACTTTCCCCAGTCACTACTTTACATTCTCCAATCTCCTTCAAACTGGCCCTCCTACATAAGATATAATCCACCTGTGTGCATCTTCCTCCACTCTTGTGTGTCACTCTATGCTTCTCCCTCTTGTTAAAATACATATTCACCACAGCCATGTCCATCCTTTTTGCAAAATCCACTACCATCTGACCTTCTGCATTTCTTTGTTTAACACCATACCTACCCATCACTTTCTCATCCCCTCTGTTCCCTTCACCAACATGCCCATTAAATCTGCTCCAATCACCACTCTCTCACCCTTGGGTACAGTCATCACCACTTCATCCAACTCACTCCAAAATTTTTCTTTCTCATCTATCGCACACCCAGCTTGTGGAGCATATGCACTAACAACATTCATCATTACACCATCAATTTCCAACTTCATTAACATCATTCTATCCAACACTCTTTTCACCTCCAAAACACTCTTAGCATACTGTTCCTTCAGGATAACTCCTACGCCATTTCTCCTCCCATCCACACCATGATAAAACAATTTGAACCCACCTCCGATACGATACACCTAGCTCTACTCCACATCCATATGGTCTCTTGCACACACAATATACCAACCTTCCTTCTGTCCATCATATCGGCTAGCTCTCTCCCTATACCAGTCATACTGCCAACATTCAAAGTTCTGATCCTCACTACCACAGTCCTAGCCTTTCTCCTCTCTTCCTGCCTTCGGCCATGCCTTCCGCCTCTTCTCCTTCTTCAGTCAACAGTAGCCCAATTTCCGCCAGCACCCTGTTGGCTGACAGTACTGGAGGCGGTCGTTGTTAACCCGGGCCTCGACCAATCCACGTTACCCTATATGTTTCCCCATAAACATATACAGTATTTAGCTGTGTTGTAAGACCTCCTGAGGAATATAAAACAGTTCAATGGAACATTTAGCAAGTGTAGTAGTATTATGAAAAAGGTGGTAATAATTAATACATCATTTTCCCAATGCTGTCCATGTCCATTATCATGGAAGCCAAAAATTACCAATATGAAAATCGTGTACTTGATTTGTGGTGATCATCAAGTGTACGTAGACTGGAGTATAAATACACTAGTCTTGGGAAGTGTGCATATTGAAAAGGGCCACAGACACAAATGGTAGGAATGAAGAAATAGGTAGAGGGTGTGTGAAACAATACAATATACACCAGATAAGAGCATATCTAACCATCTTCTTCACGCCTCTTTCTTCCTCTTCTTGCCATACTTCCAAAGCTTTACATGCTTTTGACTTGTAAATTAGACTTACCCTATTTAAACTCTAATAATCTTAGCTTTTAAATACTACTACCCCATATGATCTACTGCATATAACTCTTACTATTCTGTTTTGAGCTGTCTTAAGCTATATTCTGCTCACTGTACTGTTTCACAAGTGTTTTTATCTATGGTAAATAACTCTTATTGTATTATATTCTGATCTAGCTCTCTTAAACTTTACTCTGTTTATTGGAACTTTTCTCAAGTGTTTTTATCTCAAGAATGTAAATCTACCTGTTTTTATTTTGTTTTTGTATTCCTTTTTCACCATGTAACAATATTTTATAATTTGTATATCTGTGTGTTGCTTTTCTCCCCGGGCCTCTACTGAAAATGGAAATATATCCAGCTAGACTAGCCCGGTCAACAAATGTAAAATAAAAAAATAAAAATATCAATGTACATACACTTCAAAGACAAGTCAATAGCATGAAAATTAATCACATATGTGCATGTTACAGTATGTACTGCAGTAACCACCTCCTGTGTGGGCATATTCATATCATCACACATTATAGTTTGTTATGTGACTGTCACACAACGTTATATATCAATGGAGATGACTGGTTGTGATAGAATAGGTATACAATCTGGGTATGTGCATATTGTGAGGGCGTGCAAAATGAGTTGCTATGATACTGACATAAAATATGTGATTGTAAGTTATTATACACGTTCTGCAGGAACACACTTGTACAACTGTGATAATGTGTCAGTAACATATAAGGGGAATCCAGCACACCTTCCTCAAATATGACCACTTTTTGGAGGTGCTAAGTGAGACAGTGTTACACCTGCAGATGAAATTAGGAGCAATCCTGGCCAGTTGAGAGGTATGCATGACACATAAGCCACAATCCACACTTTTAAGATTATAACCCATGCCATCAATATTGTCAATGAGCTATGTATTTACTGCATCACAGAAAGACACAGCTCTACATATGTTACGTAATTATATCAATTGCACATCATATGCCCATATGTTTTTCATTGGAAAGCTGTGTGTGAGTGGACTGATACCATATACGGACACATTATAAATGAGGTGGATGTGGCTCATTCAGAACATTTACTGACACAAATACGGATAGTCCACAATGCTGCTGGGAGCCAACTCAATAATACTTGGGAATAGCAACACAATTGCACATACAAATGAATTCCCTAAGATTCAATTGAATCACAACTTTTACATGTTTGGTGTATTTAACAGCATCAAAACATATGGATGAAACATGACGGATGTGCCCATGTAATCAGTACGACATTATTTTGATGTATGTCAAAGAGCATTTAATGATAGTAGGTAGACACATATATACTGCAAGTGTCACTGTGATGGCTGAATGAGAACTCTGTAGAATGCTGATATACTCCACTACAAAAACACATGCCATACTAAGCCAACAATATACATAGTATCATCCCATGTCAACAGTTCTCAGGAGACATATTCCTATAGCTGATTTGGAAGGAACATGTAATCAAATGGCAGCAGCAGCCATCAATACATTATCTGACATCACAATTTGTAATATCCTCTTGGAGGGCTACTGTACATCCACACCTCAACATAGTACATGTGGATGACAGTTACACTGGCATCTATAGAGTTCATAGGGTCACGGGACATTATTAGGCTAATGGCCAACATCACATGAAATCCTAGCCATTATTATAGCAGATAAACAAAAATATCTGTATCTATGGATGGAAGATAGTAAGTATATGTGCGTATGTGTGGATTTGTTTGATTGTATTACATACTGCCTCTGTCCATATGTGACATGTGCACCACCCCATGACAGAATTCTCAATCACACATCCAGTGTTCTGGAAATGGCTTGCATAGGCTCATGGAAGGACTCTGCTTCATAATGTCTATATGCGTCTTTGCGATGATGACATCCTATAGTCCTACTTAATTACACAAAGTAGAGAACACAGTACTTAACACAACCACCACAAGTCTGACTTTTACACTGTTGCAGAACACTTTATAGCAGATGAAATTATCAATATATGTTTGGATGTAAATGTTGCGAGGGCTGTAGGTAATGGCTATGTGCTCATTTATAACAGTAAAACTTTTTGATCTCCTTTAGACTTGGGTGATGACAGTAGAACACAGACTCATGCTCTTCTGATTATGCATGCATACAGTTACACACACAGACACACACAATTTCACTGTTGTGCTGATTTAACCCCTATCTATTTTTTCCCATCTGAAGAACACAGTAGTTAATATTTGTGCCATCACCAAAGTCTGTTTTTTCTTTGTCATAGTGGTCTTTATGGAGGATGGCATCACCATTATATGTTGCAAGTTACATATACTTTTGAGACTGGTGTGCAAAATGTGGACTTTGGATTTTCTGATTTGTTTACAATGTGCAGATATACTTTAAAAGACAGCTTCTTAAACTAGATGCAATAAGCTGTCATAAATGCATGTTGCAAAAGCATGATATACATTTACCTGTTTCTCAATACGTTGTGTACATTACACACTTTTAGTGACACACACGTATTTTATGAACAACATGGATGCAAGTGTTGATGTACATGGGCTCTTATTGTGATGAATTGATGTCCACATTAAGATATGTATAAGAAAATCTCAATTTTCTATTGAAAGTATAAAGGTATAACTAATTTACCAATGCAGTTATGCTATTTGTTTATGTAGCACAGTTGACATTAGGACTTATTACTGACATATCTCATTTTCAAGTGCACGAGTTATGATTAAATGTGCATTCAGTCCATAACAAGTCCCTTCTCTTTGGCTGTGTTTTTAAATGGCTTTTAATGGAATGAAGTATAAGTGGGCAATAAACATAGTAACATACGCCAAACACATCTATCTATAGCACACTGAGGAGAAACTGGTTTGTGTGCATGACGGCAAAGTATTTGCACATGCGAGATTCACATTTTATGAATACTACTTGAACATGGAGAATTAATTATGCATATATGGTATAGCTGAAATAGCCATTGTGTTCACACTGTAGTTTATATTGAAAATGTTGTGGCATAACTTTTAGGACATTATAAACTGCTACTATTGCCTTCCCTGTTTGAGTGGAGGTAAGCAATGAGCAAATGCAATTCTCTGCGCAAATGGGAAAATAGTAATATTTCCATTAGTTCACCTTCCTTTGCATAAACATGCTAAGTGAAGACATGCAGATGTCAACACTCTGGACAGTACTAAGTGTAAAAAATGCACCTGCTGCTGAGTTTTCCGTGTAGCAGCGGGCATAAGAGCAGTGAGCTCATGTTCAAAGAACATCTACGAGAGGTTCAAATCCTCCTCATTCAGTTTTTTTTTAACAGATAGTGTCAGGATGGCATTACACAAGTACCCTTGCAACTACTGTAACAAAAAAAAGCATCAGTCAAGTGATTTATGTCAATACTCAGTATAGGAAGTTGCATTTTGTTACATTCAGTAATCTAAATAAATGTCACACCAGATGTTACAAAATAATGACTTTACTCTAGTGTAACTCTGTGTACCTTTAGGGCAGCGAGTTTAAGCAGCATTGCATGCAGATAACTGGACAAATGTGGTCAATGGCAAAAACTCATCAGTTTTCGCCATAGGATACAAAGAGCCATTCACCACCACTTGGCATTGGTATGCAATTCCAAACTGCATGCAAATGCCCAGGAAGAAAAGGAAGGATTTATTACGGGGCATTTCTATGTGTGGTGCATAATTCTATTTTATTGACTGGATTAAAGGTGTGAAAATGGAGTAGATAGGAAAGTGGTGAAATGGGGGGCATGGAAGAGGAAGAACAATGGGGAAGCAATGCACAAATTTTGCAGGAGGGAATTAGGAAACATACCATAGCTATCCACTTTTTCAACAATGTAATATGAACATGCATTTAAATTTGGATGAATTTGGACTGTCACCACAACACAGATGGGTAACAACAATGCAATCATGTTTATAGCCAATTGGACCAAATCAAGAAGACACATGAGTGAAGTGGAGAGCTATATATGGGACAAACTATTTTTTTTTTTGAGGGACAGAACCCCATTTGTTTGTTTTTATTTCAAAAAGAGATGAATGTTGGTGAAGGAATGTAGGAATGTCAGGGTCAGGTAGCTGGAGTAGGTGAGGAATCAGGTGCAAACAAACAGGATAAACAAGACAGAAACAAGCATGGTGAGGGACACAAATGGTCGGGGGATGTCATGATTGGGGATAGGGAGGGGACATTGTAGGGCACATGCCAATCAAGCATGGAGGCAGTGAGAATCTAGTCCACACCCTCAGCACTGTCATCACTGTTCCTTTCCCTGGCTTCCTGTTGGTTTGCTTGATTTGTTTTTTTTTTTTCTGCATTCTCATAAGCAACTTCTCCAGATGGCTGAGGTGTGCACTAATTGTACTTTCTATGGCCTCATGCACCATGCCTGGCAGCTCATGGTGGGTGACATAATACCCACCTTCACTGATACTCCTGGAGGGTACCAAGGCACCAGCTAAAAGACCAATGCTGCCTGATGTGGAGGGCCCAAGCAGTGCAGGGGTTGCAGAGGCAGTACTGCCAGGTTGCATCCCACATGTGCTGGGTGTTGGTGCAGCAGCTGCTAGAGGAGTGGAAGGCTGAGCCACAACAGTTGGCCAAATCCCTGTGCTAGAAATCATTTTGTTCGTTGGCAGAAAATTATGACATCAAAACAGTATGATCACACATATAAAAAATAAATAAGAGCTATAAAGGGTGTCGTAAGAAAAAAAAAACAGATAATTAGAACCGTTATATGTCACACCACATCCCTGTGCTGGAAATCATTTTGTTTGTTGGCAGAAAATTATGACATCAAAACAGTATGATCACACATATAAAAAATAAAAAGAGAGATAAAGGGTGGGGTAAGAAAAAACAAATAATTAGAACCATTATATGTCACAAACAAGAATTTAGTACAACAGATGTATATTGTTACTTTCATGTTAGTTATAGTTTTTCAAAATCAAAAATAGGATTGAGAATTGTACCAAATCATTCTTGCAATATGCATATATTGCCTATATGCTTTTAAATATAATGCAGATTACGTTAACAACATGGCAGTTTTGCCAATTTTGATGACATTAACTATTATGTATTTTTTATTTTAAAATGAATTTACTTGTGGGATTTGAACCTCTCACAAATAAGAATACAGTATTACACTTACCTCCTACAAATACCTTGACCTATAAACTAAGGCATGCATGTTTGCATTTACAGTTAAGATATGCATGCTTAGTTTGCTAGTAATGTATAGAAGAGCAATAATTTTAATAAAATAATGTTCATTTGTGCTGCTTACAATCCCCTTGCTTTTCAGTGTCCTTCTAAGTGTTCAACATGAACCTCCCTGTTTGCTGACATCTCCTGAGCAGCTTAAAAATAAAGGAGAGAAAAAGAGAAAAGCATTATGCATAACAGTCTTGGCACGACCGCCACAAGTACTGTTAGCCAACAGGGTGCTGGCGGAAATTGGGCTACTGTTGACCGAAGGAGAAGAAGCAGAAGAGGGGGAAGGCATGTCTGAATGCAGGAAGAGAGGAGAAAGGTTAGGAGTGTGGTAGTGAGGGTAGGAACTTTGAATGTTGTCAGTATGACTGGTATAGAGAGAGAGCTAGCTGATATGATGGACATAAGGAAGGTAGATATATTGTGTGTGCAAGAGACCAGGTGGAAAGGAAGTAAGGTCAGGTGTATTGGAGGTGGGTTCAAATTGTTCGATCATGGTTTGGATGGGAGGAAAAATAGGGTAGGGGTTTTCCCTGAAGGAACAGTATGCCAAGAGTGTTTTGGAGGTGAAAAGAGTGTCAGATAAAGTGATGTTTATGAAGCTGGAAATTGATGGTGTAATGATGAATGCTAGTGCATATGCTCTGCAAGTTGGGTGTACGATGGATGAGAAAGAAAAATTTTGGAGTGAGTTGGATGAAGTGGTGATGACTGTACCCAAGTGGGAGAGAGTGGTGATTGGAGAATATTTCAATGGGCATGTTGATGAAGGGAACAGAGGGGATGAGGAAGTGATGGGTAGGTATGGCATAAAGGAAATGAATGCAGAAGGTCAGATGGTAGTGGATTTTGCAAAATGGATGGACATGGCTGTGGTGAATACATATTTTAACAAGAGGGAGGAGCATAGGGTGACATACAAGAGTGGAGGGAGATGCACACAGGTGGATTATATCCTATGCAGGAGGGCCAGTTTGAAGGAGACTGGAGACTGTAAAGTGGTGATGGGGGGAAGTGTGGTTAGGCAGCATAGAATGGTGGTCTGTAGAATGACGTCGGTGATCAAGAAGAGGAGGAGGAGTGTAAGGGCAGTACCAAGGATCAAATGGTGGAAATTGAAAAAAGGGTGATTGTGAGGTGGAGTTCAGGGAAGAGTTAAGACAGGCACTGTGTGGCAGTGAAGAGTTACCAAACAGCTGGGTAACTACAGCAGAGCTAGTAAGGGAGACTGCTAGAAAGGTGCTTGCTGTGACATCTGGACAGAGGAAGGAGGACAAGGAGACCTGGTGGTGGAATGAGGTAGTACAGGAGAGTATACAGAGAAAGAGGTTGGCGAAGAAGAAGTGGGATTGTCAGAAAGATGAAGAAAGTAGACAGGAGTATAAGGAGATGAGATGCATAGCAAAGTGACAGGTGGCAAAGGCTAAGGATGAGGCATATGGAGAGTTGTATGAAAGGTTGGACACTAAGGAGGGAGAAAAGGACCCATACCGATTGGCTAGACAGAGGGACTGAACTAGGAAAGATGTGCAGCAGGTAAGGGTGATAAAGGATAATGAGGGAAATCTACTCACAAGTGAGGAGAGTGTGTTGAACAGATGGAAAAAGTACTTTGAGGGGCTGATGAATGAAGATAATGAGAGAGAGAGAGAGAAGGTTGGATGATGTGGGATAGTGAATCAGGAAGTGCAATGGATTAGCAAGGAGAAAGTAAGGATAGCTATGAAGAGGATGAAGAATGGAAAGTCAGTTGGTCAAGATGACATACCTGTGGAAGCGTGGAGGTGTTTAGGAGAAATGGCAGTGGAATTTTTAACCAGATTGTTTAATGAAATCTTGGAAAGTGAGAGGATGCCTTAGAGTGGAGAAAAAGTGTTTTGGTACCAAATTTTAAGAATAAGGGTGATGCGCAGAGCTGTAGTAACTACAGAGGGATAAAATTGATCAGTCACAGCATGAAGTTATGGGAAAGAGTAGTAGAAGCTAGGTTAAGAAGGGAGGTGTGTACACGATATGTACAAGGGTAGTGTGACAGAGGTGAGATCTGCAGTGGGAGTGACAGATGCATTTAAGGTGAAGGTGGGATTACATCAAGGATGAGCTATGAGCCCTTTCTTATTTGCAGTGGTGATGGACAGGTTGACAGATGAGATCAGACAGGAGTCCCATGGACTATGATGTTTGCAGATGACATTGTGATCTGTAGTGAGAGTAGGGAACAGGTGGAGGAGACCCTGGAGAGGTGGAGATATGCTCTACAGAGATGAGGAATGACAGTCAGCAGGACTAAGACAGAATATATGTGTGTGAATGAGAGGGAGGATAGAAGAATGGTGAGGATGCAGGGAGTAGAGTTGGGGAAGGTGGATGAGTTTAAATACTTGGGATCAACAGTTCAGAGTAATGGCAAGTGTGGAAAAGAGGTGAAGAAATGAGTACAGGCAGGGTGGAGTGGGTGGAGAAGAGTGTCAGGAGTGATTTGTGACAGACGAATACCAGTAAGAGTGAAAGGGAAGGTCTACAAGAGGGTAGTGAGACCAGCTATGTTATGTGGGTTGGAGGCAGTGGCATTGACAAAATGGCAGGAGTCAGAGCTGGATGTGGCAGAGTTAAAGATGTTAAGTTTTGCACTGGGTGTGATGAGGCTAGACAGGATTAGGAATAAGTATATTAGAGGGCTAGCCCAGGTTGGATGGTTTGGAGACAAAGCCAGAGAGGTGAGATTGCATTGGTTTGGACATGTGCTGAGGAGGGATGCTGATTATAGTGGGAAAAGAATGCTAAGGACGAAGCTGCCAGGTCAGAGGAAAAGAGGAAGGCCTAAGATAAGGTTTATAGATGTGGTGAGAGAGGACATGCAGGTGGTTGGTGTGACAGAGCCAGATGCAGAGGACAGAAAGAAATGGAAACAGATGATCCACTGTGGTGACCTCTAATGGGAACAGCCGGAAGTAAAAGAAGAAGTCTTGGCTATTTCCAACTTTCTATATCATGTAAAGAATCTTTATCTGTGTACTTACACAACTGTGGCATGTCAGCAGTCCTAAACTCATCCAGCCTCCAATTGAGTTGTTCCTGCTTACGTTGTTTCACATCATTGTAATGGTGCCTGCATTGCTCACCAGTGCTTGAAATGCCTGTCACACTAGAGGCAGCCTTGGCTAGTCTGTTCCAAGCTTCAAATTTATATTGAGACCTGGTATAGTCCCCCATGCAGCAGCCTATGGCTGTAGAACCTTACAAGGAGTGCAATGAATATTCTTGATTCCTCTACACCCCATCTTTGAGCCCTGAATTAGGCACCATCTTTCCCAGCTCCTGCCATGTCTGCACAGGCACTCCAGCTTCAGTTAAAGTGTTTTCCCACCAATTTGTGATATCAAGATTTATGGCCAGTGTGCAAACTCACACAACCATGCCAACCATGTTTTCACAATGGAGCATGAACGGCAACATTACCAAACAGAGAGGAAGGCAGTTTATGAAACAGGAAAGGTAATATGACAGTTGGCATTAATTTATTGCTTGGCTGCTGCTATACCTGTTAAATTACTTGGCTTTTAAGAAATGAATTAGGGGGTATACATTTTAAGAGTTGACCCATATTTTGCGGGGATTTACACACTGATAAAATTAATTTAAACAATGTGGGATTCAAACCTATGTAAAACAGAGAATACATATTTTTCCACAAAGGTGTTTTATTTTCATTGCCACAGAAGAAATGCTTGTCAGGCACGGTCATTAATTATATATACACATTAGACAGTGCGCAGTGCTACACTTCAGGTAACTATGTATATGCATGACCTGACAAGGCCCTCTTTTATGCATTCTCATGTGTAATGTAGGAGTAATGTGGGGACTATATACTAGAAATGCATATACTTATATTAGTTTAGATTTCTGGGTTCTTGGTCAGATAACACAATACATTCTGTAGAAACCAAAAAAAACTCCAAACCAATGAATACCAAAATTCAGAGCAAAGGAGAAAAGTGAACCAGTTCAACTGTAGCTCACTGCCAAATTTATTCAAAATAAAAGACGAAAAACATATGAGATCAAGCGCTTTCGCCTGGATCAGTACCAGGCTTTTTTGAAAAAGCCTGGTACTGATCCAGGCGAAAGCGCTTGATCTCATATGTTTTTCATCTTTTATTTTGAATAAATTTGGCAGTGAGCTACAATACATTCTGTTTTACAGCTATACTTGTCTTATGTCAGTAGTGTAGATGAGATCAGTAAAGTATGAAGTCCATCCCAGGGAGAAAAAAAAATATTACGGAAACATAATTACCAGGATACCCCCAGTTACACATAAAATGAATATGATATCAACTGCTATACATAGTTTTTATGTATAATTATCTTTATATTGTTAATCTTTACATAAATTACAGTGGAGCAGCATTAATAAATTTTGGAGTGCACTGCAATGGAACCCTTGTTCTTCTAGTGACAAAGGGAGATTAAGCCACCAGGTGTATTTTTACACTCATTACTGTTCAGACTGCTGACCACCATGCAACACCTCTTACTGTGTTTGGTGAAAGAAGATGAAACAAGTAATAATGTATCTTTTTTGCAAGTAACAATGTAGCTTTTTTTGTCTGCAAGTGTTGTGTATTAGTGCTGACTGCTGCGTAAAGCTGCTTACCATGTTTGAGCGAATGAAGGCAAAACAAGTAACAATATATCTTCTTTGCAAGTAACAATGTAACTTTTTTGTCTGCAACAGTAAGCCATGTTTGTGCACAGGTAAGCAATGTGCAAATGAGATAGGCAAAGGAGTTTATATATTATTATTGTAAAAAATTATTAACTTTTATCATTAAAAAAAAGTGGGACTTGAACCATGGTATACCTATCCTATGAGCTGTGTGCCTCAATGTCTTTACAAACTGTGCTATACACACAGTTGACTCACAGGTTTAATTTATGATGTCCTTATCATACAAGATGCTGACCACCACACAATGGTACTATGCGGCATTGAGCTTCTTAAGGCAAGTGCCATTAAATTTTAAATATTTACATGTTTCACTGTACTTGCACTAAGCACAGATATTAATATCAATAAAAAAATAAAACAAAATGAGAAAAAAAACTTTTAATGCATGTTAAAGATTTTTACACAGCTCTGGATTTGAAATATACTAATGAAACTATGAAACAGAGTAGCAGGAAGAAATAGTTTGCTTGGAAACAGGTTGGCCCGGGCCCTTGGGTGATTGGAGACAATCTGTCAGACTTGCAGATGGACTTGGTTTTGCACAAATAGTATCTGAGCTGTCTGGGAACATCCAAGGTGTGGATAATCCTCTTACAGGAGGATGAGGAAAAGGAAAGAAGGTAGGGAGATTGATAGCCTGATTCAGGGATAACATATTTACCACCATGGGCATGAAGGATAGGTTTGTCCAAAGCGAAACCCTGTCCCTATGAAAGACAGTGAAGGGAGAAGAGGCCATGAGGGCTTGCAGCTCAGAAACCCATCTGGCAGAGGTAATAGCCACTAGGAGAACTTTTTCCATGTGCAATGTTGCAGGGAGGATGACATTGCTGGTTTGAAGGGGGCTAGGGTATGTTTTACCAGGACAAAATTTAGATCCCAAGGAGAAGGCACTGGTTTCCTTGGTGATCTAATATGAAGGACGCCTTTTAGGAACAGATTGACTTCCAACCTGGAAGCCAAGGGAGGAGTCATATGTAAGCATGTTGAAAAGGCAGACAGATGTGCCTTTACAGAAGAATATGACAAGCCACTCTTCATTAATTCACACAAGTAAGACAAAACCACTGGCACCTCTACAGACAGTGGTTGCAATTTTTTTCTAAGACACCAGAAGGAAAACCTCTTCCACTGGGAGACAGGATTTCCTAGTAGTGGGTTTTCTGGCCACCTGCAGAACTTGTAGCATGTACTCAGTGCAAAGGTGTCTAAAATAAATCAAAGCCCTATCACCCACAGACTCAGGTTTAGGGTCAACATCTGTGGATGTACCAGAGTTCTCTTGTTCTGTGTGAGTAGGTGCATCCTGAGGGGTAACTTGTGGAGATTGCCCTTGGCTAAGTGTAGAAGAAGTAGGAACCAATGTTGTCTTGGCCAAAAGGGGGTCACCAGGAAGATTTTTGGTTGTTCTCACTGAATTTTCAGCAGAACTTTCTGAATGAGTGTGAAGGTGGGATGCATACAGAAACATTTCCTTTAACGGAAAGGATAGAGTGTCCACCTTCCATGCCCCAGGATGCGGAATCCTGGCACAATACTTTGGAAGCTGTCTGTTCATGGGGAGGCAAAAAGATCTATCTAAAGGATACCCCATTGATGGACAAGGTTGAAAAACACATCCCTGTTCAACATCCACTCATGGGATTGAGTCATGGACCTGCTTAGAGAGTCTGCCATCACATTCTGAGCTGAGGGAATGTAAACAGCCTGGAGTGAAACCTGACTCTGCTAGGCTATCTCCAGGGGTATAATGCCAGTCTGCAGAAGATATAGGACTTTGTCTTTCCCTGCTTGTTGTCTGTGAACCACCTTAGGACCCCTGGTGAAATCCTGGACTTGAAGATTTTGAGGGCAAAAATCAAAGCTCTCATTTCCTTTATGTTGATATGTTCTTTTGACTGAGGAGGGGACCACACATCCCTGACCTTCCAGTTTCCTAGAGTTGCACCCCATCCTGTGTCTGATGCATCCATGTACAGATCCTGGATATGTGAAAGTGGTTGAAGGGGCAGGCCTATATTGTTGGTGACCTGGAAAATCAACCACTCTAACTCCCTTGTCCAACAGGGTAGGAGGGGGACAACAAATTCCAGAGGGTGAGAGTGTTGCTTCCAAACTGTACTCAGAAACCATTGAAATTTGCTCATGTGTAGCCTGGCAAAGGGAAGCATTGGAATAGCTGAGAACATGAATCCCAGGAGGTTCAGGAGCTCCCTGGTGGTCAGGGACTGAAGTGGTATTAGGTCCTGGAAGTATGAGGTGAGAAACAAGATCTTTTCTGGGGCTAAGCAAGCTATCATTGTGCTTGTCAGGATCCTGCACCCCAATAAGACATGATCCTGGGAGGGGTCATGAAATATTTTTTGAAGTTGATGGTAAACCATAGCCCTCTCAGAATGGACATTGTGTAGGAAAGGCTGTACAGGAGTATTTCTGGTAATGGGGCCTGGAGAAGCAGATCATCCAAGTATGGAAATATCTGTATGCCCTGCAGTCTGCAGTGGGCTATAAGAGGGGCTAAACATTTTGTGAATACTCTCAGTGCTATGGATAAACCAAAGGGCAAAGCACAGAACTGAAAATGAGAGGAAGCCACAGAAAAGCAAAGGAATCTCCTGAACCATTGGTGAATGGGGATGTGATGGTAGACAGCTGTTATGTCCTGTGACATCATGAAGGCCTGAGGAAGATTCAGAGGGAGAAGAGTAGGAAGGGTCAGCATACGAAAGGTGGGGACTTTCAGAAAGGTGTTTAAATAGGACAGGGCTAGGATGGACCACCAAGGCCTATCCTTTCTTGGGACCAGAAACATCCTGGAGTAAAATCCTTTTCCCCTTTGATTGGGTGGCACCTCCTGAATAGTGCCCTAAGAAAGTAGAAAGGAGTGGACTAGTGGAAAGAATGCCACGTTGTCCTGGGGTGGTTGTGGAATTCCCTTGAAGGTAGGATGGGTTTTCCATACCATGAAGTAACCTTGGTTGATGATGGAAATGACCCAAGAGTTTTTGGGTTATCTGTTTGCAAGCTGGAAGGGAAAGAGCGAGGCGAAGAGAAAGGGGGGTGATAGATGGGTCTGAGGCCTGGTAGTCACAGGCTACAAGGTTTGGCCTGAAAAGTCTGTTTCTGAGAAGGTGTGGAGGAAGCAGACTTAGTAGGAGCTTGTCTCCTAGCATCCCTTTTACCTTTTGGTGAGAGATATTTGGTTACTTTCCTAAAAAAGGGGGTTCTGACTGGGTAGTTTCTTTGGAAGTGGGGACAGGAGAGACAAATATGTGTTTTAAATCCAAGAGTTCCTTTCCCTTTTTCTGAAGAGTTTTAAATAGCTCTGTAGTTGCAGTGCCAAATAAGGCCTTGTTGTCCAGAGGGGCATCCATAAGTTTAGCTTTGATATCATCTGGTAAGGGTTGTAATCTAAGCTGTGAATGCCTTTTCAGGAGAGATGACATAGCTACAGCCCTAGCCAAAGCCTTCACTGCATCCTACCTGCATTTGATGGCGTGCCCAGTAACCTGGGAGCAGGAATTAAGGGTGCTGGAAAGCTTGGCCTTGTTGGGAGAATCTGAAAGCTCTGATTGGTATTTCACTGCATTTGCCATAAGAGCCAGGGAATATTTGGCCATGTGAGTCTGATAATTCATTGCTCTAAAGGCCAAAGATGCAGAACTGTACACTTTTCCCCAGTATCTCCATAACATTGCTTTCCTTATCAGAGGGAAGCAGGGAAGTGGAGGGCAAAAGTTTGGAAGCTTTATCTACTGCCACTAATATAGTAGCTGGGTTAACTGAGGGTGCCTTAAAAAGGAACTTGGCATCCTCAGATACCTTATGAAATCTGTCAGGGTGTTTGGGGGCTGGAGTTTGGGAATCTGGGCACTTGGAAGCTACAGTGAAGGTTTCCAAGAAGGTTGGTGGGACTGGAGGGATGGGTGAAGGATTAGGAGATTCCATATGTAGGAGATCATAGCACCTCTTTTGAATCTCAAAAACCTGGCAGCAATCCCACTTAAAGAAGTCCTTCATCTTCAGAATGGTCTGTACAAATGAAATATCCTCCCCAGGGGAATCAGTGCCATTAGATTCTTCCTCTGGGGAAGCATAACCCAGAGGAGATGCAATATGAGTAGAATAGACAAGAGATTCATCTTCTGATGAATCTTCCTCCTCAGAAGAGACATCTTCTGTAGGCCTCTTCAAAGGGGTAGAAGTAGAAAGGGCCTGTGCCAGAAAAGAGCAGCCTGACATCTGGTGTAGAGCCATGAAGGCATTAAAGAGGTGTTGTGCAAAGGCCTGCCAGTCAGGAGTTTGATCAGAGGCCTGGTCCTGAGGAGCCAGGGAAATATGCTTAGTTTTTTGTTTCTTCTTCTTTGGAGCCTCAGGAGCCAGGAAATGAAAGGAAGAAGGGCCTGACATCTGGGCACTTCCATGACATTCATAAGAACATCCTCATTAACCACAATCTGTGTCACATCTTGCGGGCCTTCAGAGATAACCAGCCATGGTTCCCCCCTTGGCACCTGAATCAGATGCCCGCGAATCCCTCTGGGACATCCTATAGATTTCTTGATGGCTTCCTCCAAGGTACCCATCAAAGGTGACTCTGCAGATTCCAAAGCAACCTCCTGGCCTTCAGCAGCCTTGAGAAGGATGCTCAGAGTAGAAGGAGCAGCTGTAGGATCAGGCCGAAGCTTCTTGGCCTTCTTGAGTTGCAGCTCTTTTGAAGGGCCCAACATCAGATCCATGTCTCAAGCTAAGTTCTTAAAGTGCTGATTCTCTAAATATAACCTAAGAGACACTAGGTGGCTGCAAAGTGTTTTAGGAACAAAGGCCTTGCAGATATTGCAGGGCATGTGATCATGGTCTGGGCCTAAGCAAAATAAGCAAAAAGCAAAGCTCGTGAGAATATTTATGCGGAATCTGCCTTCCACACTGACACTTGCCCTTCTAGCTGATGTACTCACAAGAAAAAAACAGCACAGTAGCCAAAAGGAAAGAAAGAAACCCTACTGGGTACTTATCTGAAACAAAAAAGTGAGTTCTCTGGTGAGTGACAACCAGAGCTGGCAGTCAGACAGGCCTTCAGAGATAACCAGCCATGGTTCCCCCCTTGGCACCTGAATCAGATGCCCGCGAATCCCTCTGGGACATCCTATAGATTTCTTGATGGCTTCCTCCAAGGTACCCATCAAAGGTGACTCTGCAGATTCCAAAGCAACCTCCTGGCCTTCAGCAGCCTTGAGAAGGATGCTCAGAGTAGAAGGAGCAGCTGTAGGATCAGGCCGAAGCTTCTTGGCCTTCTTGAGTTGCAGCTCTTTTGAAGGGCCCAACATCAGATCCATGTCTCAAGCTAAGTTCTTAAAGTGCTGATTCTCTAAATATAACCTAAGAGACACTAGGTGGCTGCAAAGTGTTTTAGGAACAAAGGCCTTGCAGATATTGCAGGGCATGTGATCATGGTCTGGGCCTAAGCAAAATAAGCAAAAAGCAAAGCTCGTGAGAATATTTATGCGGAATCTGCCTTCCACACTGACACTTGCCCTTCTAGCTGATGTACTCACAAGAAAAAAACAGCACAGTAGCCAAAAGGAAAGAAAGAAACCCTACTGGGTACTTATCTGAAACAAAAAAGTGAGTTCTCTGGTGAGTGACAACCAGAGCTGGCAGTCAGACAGGCGGCAGAAAAGTTCTGTGGTAGGTACATGCTGATGTCCACTTTATACCTGACGTCTCTTTATGGTCGGCATATGCTGACTGATGTGCGCCATCGCACATACCTTGCAGTAGCATTTAGACTTTGATATACTGGCCAGATGTTAGACTCAGATGGAGGCAGACTCCCCCTTGTTATGAATACTGTAGCATATGAATAGAAGGACATCTGTAGCTCTGTCTTCTCTTGGTATTGTGTTCATTCTTCTCTTATCTGTGCTATACTCTCAGACATGCAGTCTGTACTGCATTTTGCATCCTTCTCATTTAACTATAGGATAAAAAGTACTTGACAGTGTAAACATTTAAAAAATAAAAATGTTGAACAGTGGACCAAGGGCACAAAAAATAAAATAAAATGAAAACAATGTCCAGAAATAGGCTGTGGCAACTTAAGCAACTGTAAAAAGTATAAACTATAACAAAATATAAACAAAATAATTTATTTAAAACTGGTAAGCACTTTCACAATTCACCCACTTCTTCAGATCATAGACAACCAACACATAAAATCAACAATTTATAAAAGAACAAAAAACAATCAAGTCACATCAATCAGAAAGGAACCAATAAAAGACTAATGAAACAAAGGTCTGCTCCTAAGAACTGGTCAATTAGATGTGTATTCACTATCCCCGGTGTTTTTCTCATTATGATGGCTAATTGCTATCTTTCCCTTGCTTCATTTCTTCCAGGACCATCCTTCCTATAAATATGGAATCATCTGCACAATAAGCAATGTATTTTTTGCTTATTCGTGACCATTGTTCAGATAATATATACATTTATCTGTAGGAGTGAGGTGGGTATAATGAGTGTCTGTACTGCTGTACCGTCTGTGATAGTGGGACCAGTGTTACTTTGTTATCATATAAATTGTTTTAGTATTTAGTGTAATAGTAATTTAGTTCCTGTGTTTGTTGCTTATTATCACAGGTGATCCTGACAATGGAAATGCAGGACTTCTACCACCTGATAAATGAGTACTGGTAGGCTCTGATGATGATGGTGTCCAAACAGAGGCACAGTTGGGTGGGGCAGAGGTTGAATCTGACACTGAGGCTGAGATTCAGCCATCCCCTGGATTTCCATCAGACACAGTCAGTATGCCTACACATACCCATTCCACTGAGCCCTTAGATATTGAAGAGGTGGAGGGTGACACCTTGATCAGGGTAGTGTGGTTACTGTGGCTTCAGTTGACTCTGGCCATAGTCAAAGTGTTGGCCAGGTGCCACAAAGGAGGGCTAGTGCTCAGAGGAGGCCCGCTGTCCACCCTCCACCTGATCCTTGTGTGTCATATGCCACTCGTATGTTTTGGGCCATCATGCAGGCACAGGTATGTTCCACTAGGGTCTCTGAGGACATGTTTAGGGTTCTAGATGTGGCACAGGCTAACATGTATGTGCCTCCATCTTGTGGTCAATTAAATGGATCGGATGAATGTCATGATTGAAAGGGCAGTGCCTGTGATGGAACGTCTGCTGGGGGGGGGGGGGGGACAGCAATCACGTGGCTGTATGTCAGCATCATCACCTGCTGTTATCCAGTGTAGCTATGACCCATCTTGATCCTGTAGTGGCACTACTTTAACTGCTCCATCAGTGGTTGAGGTGTCCACACCCAGACATGACAGGCCATCATGGGCATGGATGTACCAGTTCAACTCCTGGCAAAGGCAGTTCTCATGGTCGAGGGCAACAACAATTAACTGTTACATCTACCATGCACTGATCACACCTGCCCGACATATCAGGATGTAGAGCTAGCACAGAGCTTGCATATGTTCGTGCAGACACTCACATTCACACTTCATCTTAAGTGACCATACAGACACACTCACCTAACAGGTACACAAGTCATTTGTGAGACTTGCTGCTCATTCTGTCTCATTGGCCAATTGATAAATGGCTAAATTTCCACCCGCCTGTCTTTCTTACTCACACACATTCACTACTTTTGTGGTAGCCTTGGTCTTCTACCCCCCCCCCCAGCCAACAACTTGTGCAAATAATGACAACTGTGCCATCTCCTTCTTTCTTTCTTTTGGATTAAGGGATAAATATGTATTTTTTGGATGCACAGGGTGCATAGTTGACTGAGTGCTTTATATGTTGGTGATGCTTTTTTGAACATTGCATTGCTTTCTTACAGATTTGTGTTTTGTGTGTATCTTTGATGCATGAGACCTAGTAGGTGATAAACAGCCAACATCTATTGACAAGTCATTCCTGTCACGTATTGATATAATTGCTGTAAAACTCACACACCTGCTACTTAGGAACATTTGCAAGTACAGTAGCAGTATGTTAGTATCTGCCATTTGTTTGTGTTCTTACCCATTTATTTTCCTGTTCGAGGTTCCACCCTTACCTTGATAGTCCTGCAGTAATTCAGGACTGATTCTGTCTGATTCTAGCAGTACACAGCCATTACATGAGTAAGTAAAAGTTGCGAGTGTTGGCTGGCATCAGTTTTACTGTACGCATCTGCATAGGATGAAAGGTGTACCCCTTAGGTGGCCAGCACTGTGTGCTATCTGTTGCCTCTTGGCATGCCTACATCTAACTACACCCACAGTGGGTGGTGGTTCCCTATCTGAGTCCTCACCTGTGTCTGGCTGTGGTGGCCTTGCCAGTGGTGGTGGAATGTGTGCCCCTTCCCTTTGATGTTCCTGTTGAAACTGTTTTCTCAGGATAATATTGTGCAGGATAGCACAGACAGTGAAAATTTCAGCACAAGTACTGGGACCATACTGCAGGGCTCCTCCAATATATCTAGGCATCAGAACCATGACTTCAGCAGTTCAAAAAAAACATTCTATGATACTTCTTGTTTGAGCGTGTGTCTCATTATAGCATTCTTCCATGACTGTGGGTGCATTAATGATGGGTATCATCAGTCATGTTTCAAATGCATCCACTGCATCTTCCAGTAAATGACCTTCTGGGATAGCCCCCCTGGAAAACATCTGGTAGAACTGAGAGTTGTGCTAGAAATGGAAGTCATGGTAACTGCCAAGGTTGCCATCACACACATTCAGAATGATTACATTAGCATTACAGTTAATGGAGTGGAAGCCCTTTCTGTTTATGTAAACCCTTCCCTGTTCTCGGGGTGGTGTTTTGATCTCAATGTGCATGCAGTCTATTTCTCCCAAAACTTCAGGGAAATGTGCTATGGGATAAAAATCCTGCATAGTTGTTGCTGTGTTCTTGGGAGTGTGGGGAAAGTATATGTAGTCACTGACAACCTGTAGCATAGCATTCAGGAATTGATGTAGGATACTAGATGCTGATGCTGATGCCTGTGATACCCCCAGCATGTCCCCTGTTGATTTTTGGAAGGTTTCTATAGCTAAAATTCTAAGTGCTATACATACCTTGGTCGACACAGGTATTGGTTCCCCTCAGTTTGTCATTGCTGTTAGTTGAGGACAACAGAGGTTGCAGACTTCTTGTAGTGTGTCTATCCTCCCTCTAGTGCTCTAGTATTTCCATTTCATGCAGATCATGAAAAGTTAGAGTGCCTAAACACCCTTCCCTTTCTTGACCAAGGTCTTTTAGCAGCAGCATATCCTTGGGCCTGTTGCACATACACATGCAGATGAACAGCAGCCCCTAAGATTGTTTCCATGTCGACTAATTTTTGTGGTTGTATTCCAGTAGGTTTTTGAATCTGAGTCCCAAACCTGCAGTTAGTGTACACGATTCCTTTATAGCTTGTTGAATACCTCCTCACTTTTTTAATTTCTCTAAGTATTTTGGGTTTCTAATACCATGATGGGACTGGACCCCATTCCTAAGGTAAAGTATGATTAAAGCTCATGAAATTAGTATAGTTTCAATCTTTGAGGTTAGCCAGAAGTAATCTTCACAGCACCCTCAATGTGCCCAGTAATGTCTCCTGCTGCAATTTGTATGGAGTTACATGTATCAGTAGCATATCTAAGTACGACTGTAAATTCTTTTTGATAAGACCCATTGCTCCTGCTACTATTAAAACTGTCTGGGTATCCTTCTTCCACATTGTCCTCATTTCTGCATGCAAATACTGGTATTTTATGACATTGTGTCTCTCTGTACATAAGACATTGTAATCACTGGGTGTAGCAATTTCAATGATCAGTTATACTTTTGTCTTCTTTTCCGGGACTACTATATCTGGATTCTCGCATCTATTTTTTGAACTGTTGGTAATGGGTGATCCCATATGATATAAACTTCATAATTTTCTATAATGCTTTGTCATTCATCTTTTCAGTGTTTTTCAGCTGCTTCAGTAATATAATGTTTGCATAATCCCCAGTGCAGCAGTCTTGCCACATTATTATGCCTTTCATTATACAGTCCTTCTGCCATTAGTATATCACAACCAGCAACAAGATGTGTGACTGTTTACAATTCTGTTTTATAAAACCTACATTTGTCTGTTTCTCCCACATATTGAATGGACTTTGTAAACCAACTTGTATGTAGTCCACTATCTTGGGCTACCAATATTAACTTTTCATCTTTTGATTTAAATGCACCTATCCTTAACCATTCCTGCATTCGATCCTGATCAACATGAGGTTGTTCTAAGAGTTCTCTGTACTTGCAACTGTACTTACGTATTTTCCAAATTTCTTGCATTGTATTTTCCTGTTGTTAACCAGGTTGGTGTCTGTTCGGGGTTTGTATACAAATAGTTCTTAGTCATGGCTAAATCTTCATGTAAAGAAGTTAATACTTTTAGCCAGAAGTTAGGTATTGCGTCTGGACCTGAGGTTCTCTAATTAGGATATTTTCTTAACTTTGTTTCAATCTCTCTGGCTATTACTTCATCCCATTTCATATCCTGTACATTTAAACTTCTTATTCTTTCTTTTACTTCTTTTACTTCTTCTACATTTAGCATTTTTTACGTTCTACAGGATCTTCATAGATATTTCTCTAAAATGTATCTATTTCTTCTTTTTTTGGTGGTGTTTCAATTCCTTTTGCCTTGTTTCCCAATTCTCAGTAAAACTTTTTGAATCATCCATAAACTGATTATTTTGTACTTTTTCTTTATATATATATCTGCATATCTTCCAAGTTTTTCTGCCTGTGCTGATAGTTTTAGTTTATTATTTGCGATAGTGCAAGACAGATCCTGATCTGTTCTGATACAGTGCATTGCTTTTATCACAACTATCTTTCTGAGTATTTTTGTTGATCTGTTCCCTCTTCTATACTGTTCTAACAGTAACACCTCTTGTCTTAATCGCTTTGTAATTTTCTCTATTCAATACTTCCGTGATGGCATTTGATTTCTCCCCTTCCTTTCCCTTACTGTCTTGTGCTTTTGTGGTAAGACTTTATCAGTTATTAATTTAGCTGCAAAGAAATATATTCTATTTACCTCTGTTATATCACATGAATTTCTATGAACAGTTCTAATTACTGTGTTCATTTGTTTTATCACACTTCTAACTTTTTGGGTTTTATTGACTTTCTGTAGTCTATTTCTTTCATTGATCTTAATATGTCTGTCCATCCCTATTAAATCAATCAAATTGTCTCTTAGATCATTCCCTTCTAAACTGAGGGCATATTCTTTGTTCTCCATTTCCTGTGAGCATACTATAAAAAGTTCTACAGCATCTTCCTTTACTACATTCCCTTCAGTTTCATCCTTTGTCATCTGTTGCTCTTTCACATTGGAACTCACTGTCCTATCTTTCCACAGCATTGATGTATCAGGGTTGCCACAGTCTTCTGTTCCTTCCCTTGCTGTGTAACTCCAGCTAAACTTTTGCACTGATTTCCTATGGATTTCCTCCATCTTGGATTGGTTGAGTAGCATAAAGTTTAGCTGCTTATGCTGTAATTAACATGCCATGGTGGTTAATTGTTTGCTGCAGCACTAAATGGCATGTAGAGCTGCTTACTGAATACAAATCTTCATGCTCCCAGTGCAAAGTGCACATGGTTTTAGAGTACCTTATTGAATTTGGCCAACACACACACACACACACACACACACACACATATATATATATATATATATATATATATATATATATATATATATATATATATATATACATATATATATATATATAGATAGATATATATATATATATATATATATATATATATATATATATATATATATATATACACACACATATATATATATATATATATATATATATATATATATATATATATATATATATATATATATATATATATATATATATATATATATACACATATACATACATATATATATATATATATATATATATATATACACACATATATATATATATATATATATATATATATATATATATGTATGTAGTTTCACTTTACAATCCCAAAATCCTGAAATACCGAATTTCAGAATCTCAAGATCATAAAACCGAAACCTTAAAATTCCGAAACCCCAGAAGCCAATTTCAAAACCACGAATCCTGCACTAATCATACACCACGCACATACTCATGCACACACACCCCCACACACACAAACACACAAACCTACACTACATACAAGCAGGTGGGCAAGCCGCCCTGCACCTGCCATGTGGGGGGCTGAACTCCCCACACCCCCCTACTTAAATATACTAACTCCAAGGTTGCATTACACAGACAAACACATGAAAACACAACCATACAAGCTACATTCCCCTCGCACACTTTAACACACACACACACACACACACACACACACACACACACACACATATCACAGTAACAAAGCACACTGAAGCCCCTAAGTAAAACCCTTACACATAAATACTTACCTGAACTTCCAGCTATCCATTCACAAACCACAACACCAGAAGCACTATTTCAAAATCTCTGGACTTCAGGATTTTGAAATTCGCACATCTGAAGTTTTGGAACTTTAAGCTTTTGACATTATAATCTTGGGATTATGAAATTCGATATTTCAGAATTTCGGGATTATAAAGTGTTCCTATATATATATATATATATATATATATATATATATATATATATATATATATATAGGATATATAGATACATTTTGTGAGTTAAGACATAGCCTGTAACCATATATGCAAGTATACAATTGTGCATACATACATTGGCCAAAATGTTATTTATTTATTTATTTTTAATATTTGCTTGATTGTTTGCCAGGAAAGTTGATCCTAATGGATTGATTTCAGGCACAGTGATCACAGCAAAACAGATAGCAGTTCATTTGTTGCAAAAATGTTATAATAATAGCATGTATAGAATAGTATATGCAAAATATGTAAATTAGATAAAAGTCAATTTGGGTAAACAGTTCTGAAAGAGCAGAAGTGGTACCAGGGGAATGTATGCTATTGGCATGTTTTAGCTGATGTGCTTTAAATTCTGATCTAATGGAGAAATCTTTTATGTAGGATAGAAGAGATTCTTAGAGTTGTTATGCTATAACAGAAAAAATTTGCTTGATGCAAAAAGGTTTTATTTTACGGGTTTATAGGATGAGACTTGATTGGGTACATCCTCTGAGATTTTAGGAAGGCATTTTAGTAGAAAATTTTATGGAAATGTAAGAATACGTTTCATAATATAGTAGTTGGAATACAAGTGAACCTAATAATAGGTCTTCTCTTTGGTAAGGTAAATACTTGCCTTTTGTGAGAGAAACAATGATGTCCCTGATTAAGGACGTTTGTAATGAAATTGCATGTTTTTTTTTTTTTTTTTTGAGATGGATTGTAATGTGGAGGCATTTTTAGTAGAGGCTACTGCTGTTATGGAACGACCATTTACCAGATGAGCTAAAAGGATTCCCTTATCTGTGGTGAAACTGATAGATGGTTTAGGAAATGAGAGCTATTCTGAGCATGGAAAAGTAGAGTATGAATTTTACTTCTGTTTTGTTCTATTTGAGCTTGAAAGTTAAAGACTTGTTCTAACCAAATACCTCAGTATGTAAAAGATGTTGATGATTCGATTATTATGCTGTTAAGGTACATAATATCCAGGGAGTTAGTTGATCTGTTGAGTTTTTAATGAATGCCAAAAAGCAGAATTTTAGTTTTATTGGAGTTGAGAAGAAAATTGTACTTGGTAATAATTTTGGTAAGGGAGTGCAGGTGATTTTCAAGTTGCTTTTGAATATCAGAGTGAGATTAATTGAATCTAAATATGACCATCCCCTAGATTTAATAAAATCTGTGTAGGCATAGTATAGAGCCTACATGGAATAATACTGTGTCCATATACATGGTTCCCTCTCGGCAGCATGCCATGCATATTAATCATAGCACATTGCCGAGGGAGAGCCGTGGAACACAGTTATTGAATCAGTGTAGGGAGTGTGGTGCTGTGTCCACAGATGAGCAACACACTCCCTGCACTGTCCAATTGTATTATAGCAATGTAATTTATTTATTTATTTTTTTATTTTTATAAAAAGCATGTTTGAATGGCACTGCTTGGAGCACAGCAGTGCTAAGTGGTGCCGAGATACTTGCCAGACATCTAAAAATAGAAACCAGATATATTTAATTACATCTGTAAAGGTCAATTTTAAGCATAGCTGAGCAGGTTTGTATGGTGTTCTGCAGTACGCAACACTATTTATAGGTAGCTAAGAGGTATATGTAAAGGTATAGCAAAATGCCACATATCCATGTAGCTAAATGGGTGGAGTTATGGCCTTAGGTGCAGGGTTTGAATACATGGAAGAGCAAGTTAGCATTTTTGTTCCATACAAAAATGATACAAATTATTTTTAAATACTGGCCTGCTGCACTCAGCTAAGCTCTGCTAAGACCTGCTAAGCACTACATAAACAAAATAACATCTGATAATGTTTATGCACTGCTTGGCACAGCTTTGCTGGTTTGCAACTTCTAAGCACTGCCAAGCAATCGGTATATTCCAGTTTTCATACTGCTCAGCTGAGCTGTGCTGGTTTGTGTGCTGCTAAGAGATGTGCTGCATTTTTAAATATTGCCCAATGGCATGTAAGGGAGGGAAAACAGGCTATATTAAGCCCAATAGGTGGGAATACAGCATAATCTGCTGGAGTTCTGTTTCGGAAGGATACAATGGCAGGTGTTGGAGAGGGTCTGTGATTTTGGGTGCAGTATTGGGGCATTCAGGAGTCCAGGGTCATGGGCAGACTCCTTGTCAAAACATATGAGGGCTAGCTGATGCAGGGAGGTTACCAGGGTTCAGAGTGTAAGGCAGAAGCCTGGGCCCGGCTGGCAATGTACCTCACCAGTGCAACTGGTATCCCCTACATAGGTGAGCAGTATTGTCACCACCATGTGACCTGATAAAATGGAAGGGGTCTCTCTTGGACACCTGGGTCCAATAATTCGGGGCAGGGAATCTCCCACATGTATGTAAGTACTATTACCTGTGTTTCATCAATATCTAATCTTGAATGCCTGCTAAACTGGTATGAATAATGGTGTGCTTCTCTCCCAACAGCTGCAGAGGAGAGGGCTCGCAACATCAAGGCACATGCTGGGCACTTGGTCAGGTTGCACTGTGAGTGTGGTCAGTACAGATGTATTTTGCTATCTATAGTCAAATAAGCAGGAAAGAATAAAGCATTAACTGTGATTAGGTATATAGAGTAAAGATTGTATTGCAATGAATGTGGACTTACACCTGTACTGCAAGTAGTGCATACTGCCAACTGTATTGCCATAAGCAGGGAAGACTAAAGCATTATCCCTAATAAAGTATATACAATAAAGTTTGCAGTGCAATAAATGTCGAATTGCAGCTGTATTACAACACCTGCATAATGACAACTGCTGTGCAATAAAAACTTGAAATTATACCAGTAACTGATTGAAGGTATCTATAATAAAGTCTGTTGTGCAATGACTGTGGAAGTAGGGCTGTTTTGCAAGAAATCAATTATTACAACTGTTCTGCAATAAAAACATGAAATAATATCAGTACCTGCATGAATGTATATCTAATAAAATCTGTTGTGCAATAAGTGTAGTTTCAGAGTTGTTTTATAAGAAATGAATTATGACAATTGGTCTGCAATGACACATTGACCAATAGCAATAATACCAGGGTAAATTCTGTACATCAGGATTGTCTTGTTTTCACCATTGCATTTCAGCTACAAACATTCAGGCTGTGAGGTACGGTGCTTTAGTCAGGTATAACAGTGTACTAGTTGCAGAATGCAAATAATAACCCATAATCAGATATTGTTTGTTGACTTCACAGATATTTCAACACACTAACAATGTATTGTGTACACCTGCATTCTCTGTAGTAATGTATAGTTTACCTAGTATCTCTGTCATGCTTGAATGTTATGCATGTGTGTTCAGCTGTCATTGCAGTCAAGTATATAACTGTACCACAATTAGCAGGTCATATTTTGGTGCCAGGTGAGCTCTAGGCAAATAGTCAGTCAGTAATCAGCAGTGACTCAGTAGCCCAGTTTTCTAAATGCTGTGTATGAAGTACATTTTTGGCACAGACAGTCCAGGGTTCAAATCCACTGCTATGTAGATCTAAATATTACAGTATCAGTCACATGATGTTTATAGATATTCTCCCCACAGAAACTACAGGTAAATAGGTGAGGTAGCCCATATTATGAGTAAATTATTATGTGTTTAGATGTCACAGACTGTTACAATCATTATTAGGAATGTGAAAATACAGCATAAAATAAAGGAAATAAGTATAATAATAATAAAATAAAAGAAATAAAATGTGTAAACGTTGATATGGCTACATGCCTGGAGTGTCTGTTAAAGGTTGCTGCAGTCATTTAATACATTTGATGCAGATGTCCTCTGTAGTCACTGCTATTGGGTTCTATCCCCATGCCTGCCAAGAAAGGTGTGATAGTTGTTTACTCTCTGTACTGCACACATGCATGTCTCTCAAGTGTCACGCAGGCACAGAATGCAATTACTGTTGCATAATCTCTCTGTCACAAATGTATCATTGACATGATTATGTAAATAGCAAAGTAACACTACATCAACCCACAGTACACCTTGGTAGCTATATAGGTACACCTGATGTGCAAGTGTTCTGTGAAGTTGTGTACCTGCAGTTGTTACTGCTTGGCCAATACTGTTCCATGTGGATAGCTTGAGAGGTATCATGCTACAGCAGCTATAGGATACCTTTACACAGAAATGAAGGATAGACCTGTAGACTAGACAGCAGTACTGTTGTCAACTATATAGCCTATAATGGTATTAATGGACTGTATTCTTTCTTTCTCTCCACCCCCTATCTCCATATATTTATTATTGTTATTCATTGGTTATGGTTTACTATTAACATATGTTGTTCCATAAATTTTATTTTGGGGCATGTGTTTTATTATTGTTATGTATTACAATGGTTGCGTAATAACATATATTGTTGAATTACCTATTCTGTTGGCCTTATGCCGTAACTGTTACTGGCATGCTGTTAATATACTGAGTGTTCTGTTATTTATTGTTGTGTTTCACATAATATGCATTGGAATGCAATGGGGTTATTTCCAATTGTCTGGTATGCTGTTATTACTAACAATGGTTTTGTTCATAACTAACTTATATGTATTGCTTTACCTCCATAACCACAGCACATCAGAGTAGGCTGGTTCCTACTGATCTGCCTACCCTACCTCAGCCAGCCATGGCACCGGGTCCTACCACATCTAGGAGCCAAGGTGGTGGTGCCCACTCCACTGGCCCAGCACCACCTTCAGGTAGAACCACCTTAGGGAACAGGGCCTGTCTCCCCTGGGAATGGTGGCAGAAAGGCAGTAGTCACCCAAGATCAACTACTGGCTATGGTGTGCAGGATTGTTTATTGTTCATAGCAGCTATGAACATCAGTTGCGCTGGATTGCGGACAGAATGGACAACCTGGTGGGGCCAGCTGGCCCTGACAGCCAGTCTCAAGCAGAGCAACCTTCGAGGCAGTGAAGGAGCAGTACTGACTGCCCATGTATGGGGATGTCAGTCACACTGCTGCCACCTGGAGGCACATGCACTTCAGATTCCACAACACCCTCCCCATCCAAGGTGTTTACCCCTCTCGTGTGTTACACACTGCCCATGTCTGCTGTCTTGTCTGTCTTGTCTGTTTTCAATGGGATTCTCTCCTACCCAATGTACCTCCCCACATGTGTCTTTATCCCTTCTCAACATTCCAGTCTCTCGTTATTAAAAAAAAAATGGGCACCTATCCCACAAAAAAAATATCACCCAATACATAGCTCTCCATTTTGCACATGTGTCTTCTGGACACAGCTAATTTGATGCTATTGGCTTGACAACACATTTATGTTATCCTCACCCCTCTCTCTGGGGTTTGAGAGTCCAAATTCATCCACAAAATATGTCAAAATGCACAGCTGTTGCTGTAAAAGAAATGTAAAGCTATGGTTCTTTCCTACACCCTTCCTGCACATCCCTACCTGCCGTTCAGTATGTTTTTCCCCCTGCTTGCCCCATTTCACCACTGTCCTATCACCCCCTTTTTCTTTTCTTTTTAACTTTTTCGAGCAGGTTTGTGCATTGTACCGCAATGCACAAATCCACTTAAATGAGCTTTAAAGTGCCTTAATGATCTTATGCGTTTCTCACATGTACAAAATAATCACACATGCCATGTTTCAAACCCAGGTCCCTCTTAACTACGTGTCACAGTCTGTATGTCTGCACATATATCTGGCAAATACACCTACACCAGTACTGACTCAGAAGCTCAGTCTGTTAAATGCCTTTCATACAGAACATTTTGCCTCACACTGTCCTGGGTTCGAATCCACTGTGTTGCACTTCAATTACATTGTTGTGAACACAGCAAGTAATGACTAAGTCATGCAATTTTAAGCCCCATAGGTTACTGCTACTGAATTATATGCTACCCAGTCTTCCAACTCAAAGGCCTGCGGGTAGGAACACAATGCACATATTCGTATAGCCTAACTATATCTCGCCTACTACTCTGATATTGGCACTGTTGCATAACAGTTGCACCTTAAGCACATACCTTGACTAGACTGTAAATGGGTTCTCTTACCCTAGCTCTGCTGTAATGACAAGGCTCCCACTGATGCCACAGTTACACATACAGCTTGCTGTCCTCCAAAGTGTTCACACTCCCCCCTATGTGTCCTAGGCTGCAGGTGCTGTTGCAGCCTGGAGCATGCATGGCTTTATGTTAAGGTAGCTGCTACAGGCTGACCATACCTCTCAACCCCCCTATAACAAGGGATACAGACACAACCATATATAAAAGGGGGTAAAGGCCCAGAGATAGGTACATGTTTCACAGTTTGCCCCTACAAATATAGTAAGTTGAATGAATAGCAGCTACTGCATTAGCATTCATATTCTAATGGGTTTGAAGTGTGACACTCACATGTCTCTCTCCCCTTTCTGACCTCAACCCACAATGTTTGCCAGTGAACTGCCACATGACCATACTGTCATGGGACACCAACCAAACATATGAGGCGAAACTGTGGACATACTTCATCTCTACAGTGAACAGTATTTGTACTTACCCTCTGTGATGCTGTAGCCTCCACACCTCAGTAATGTCCATCTCAAAAGCTAAGAAAGGGGCCAAGGCCTACATGAAGGCCTTATATATTGCACTGTGGTATCATGTCATTGGCTAATGATAGTACAATTCAGCTGTTTTGAATGCAATTAGCAATTCTGAGCCACAGATTGGTGCAGAGAAATTTAGAGTATACATACTGGTCATACAATGTAAGCATGTGAATAGACTAACAGATATTACTGTGTAGCATAAGTGTTTTCTGACGGGTCTGACAGGTGACAGATTCTGTTTCAGTTTTCTGACAGCAACCATCAATCATTGGACTACCATTTGTCAGACATCTACAAGTTTGTGCTAAAAGGACCACATCTTTGAGGCAAACATGGTGACATTCTGCAAACATCTGCATAGTTGAGAAGTATGATGCCCACAGGGAACATATGCTATAGCAGGTTTGCATTGCTATCTGTCATTGTGGCACACTAATGTTGCTGGACTGTCGCCATATAGTTGTTGTAATAGCACACTCTATTTGTCCAGCAGTGGCCATATGACATATTAGTGGGGATTTGCCTGTAGGGGACACATCACAGTACACTGCAGTGATAGGCATAGGGACATACAGCACAATCTGTCACAGCACACAGGGACATTACCCAGTATTGGTACTATCTTGGTGATAGCCACACATGTAATGTGTTTCCAAACTGTGGGGTATGATGTTTGAGGGAGCAGTGGATAGTGCAGGCAATTATGGATGTGTAGTGTCTGTACATAGTGGACATCCATGTATCTGGTCCTAATATGTGGTCCCCTCTTGTTGTCTTGCAGGAACGATGTACCAATGGAGACATCCTCCATTTTCATCTGCAGAGAATGATGCTATACTGGGTGCCCTCAGACTCAACCATATTATCCTGCTTTCAAGGGGTTTATACAATCATGAACACTGGGCAGAATTGTGGGCCGACTTTGTGAGGGCATGGTGAGCCTAGGATTAACCAACAGCTCCCAGCCATCCATCACACCATACATCCTGGAGGTGGGTGCCAGAGCATCCACATCACAGGAGCATCCACGTAAGCTTACTTTGTTCACCAGTATAATACATTAGCAGTCATTGTGGCAGGCTCTACAGACCAGTACATGGGTGTCAGGTTTATCTGCATTGGGGGGTGGCTTTTACCTACAATTGTGCACACATACTCAGAATGTCAGCAATATTGCCAGTATCACATTAGCTACTGTACATGTGGATATATGCACATATTACCTTGTAACACTATGACATTTGGTGTTGCTGACAATACCGCTCCCTCACCTTTTCAAAGGTCTGTCAGGTGTGGCCGGAGTCTGTGGTCCTGTACCTGTTAAGTGAGATACTGTTGTTTTACAGATCATATATACCCTATGAATGTTAACATCTGCCATTGTGCCTTATGCACAACTGTTGTGCTTAGCCAGAGTAGAATAGTTGTATGTTCCATTTCTGAGCAGTTAACTACAGTGCATAGCCTAGGAAATGACAGGTGTGTATTTGTACAAACATTAACATGTTTGCACTTACAGTTATGAACAACTATGCAGTCTGCTATACATGAGACAATTACTACAAGATGCCCATTCAAACACAATAGGGAGAAGGTAAATACCTGAGGCAGTGCTACTACAACTGGCATATCATTCTAAGGATAGGTGTACTGGGTTTTATGTGTAGTTCTCTCACATACACTGTCATATTGCATAACTCGCAGGTGTAGTGTACTGGCAATATTACCCGGATGTAGATGGCATGCATGTTATACAGGGTCTGGGTTGTCTGTGTATGTTGTTGTGAGTTTGTGTGTTGTGCATGGGATCAGACATGAGAAGATGTGGGACATGTAATGCAGTTGCGGATCCTCATCTATATGACTCTGTGTGGATTGCCATACATAATATTGCAGGTAGTAATGTACTGCTTTTGTCTTGCTTCTCACGGGTGAATAGGGGGGGTTGAAGTCTGTCTCTCTCACAACCTGATGTCAGTGTCTTATTGGACTCTGATGATGATGGTGGCCATAGTGAGGCACAGGTCAGGTTGTCAGTGGCTGAATCTGTCCCAGAGGTTGACATCCCTCTTCTGCCCCCATTGTCCCCACACACAGTCAGTATGCCCACTTATCCCCAGTTACCAGAGGCTACAGATATTGAACAGTCAGAGGGTGGTGACATAGTACAGGACAGTGTGAGAACTATGGCATCAGTGAGTGTAGGCACTGCCCATAGCCACAGATCTGGGGAGGGCCCACACATGCAGATTGACAGGGTGCTCAAAGGAGGACTGCTGCCCATCCACCTCCTGGTGCAGATGTCCCCTCTAAGGTCACTCGCTGCATGTTTTGGGCTGTCATGGAAGCACAGGCACGATCTGAACACAACACCACATGGATGCTTAGGGTTATGGATGCAGCATAGTGTGACATCTGATGCCACCACATTGGTGACACCCTGGAACGTTTCACTGATGTAGTGGACAGATGGTGGGCTGAGACAGTATCTGTCTTTAAGTGCACATTGCCTGTGCTGGAACATGTGGTTGGAGTTAGGCGTCAGACACATGGACATAGGCCAGCAACACTATCTGTTGGGGGTCCATGTGGCCGTGCACACTCACACTCCTATAGTTGCACTACCGCTAGTGCTACAGATGGAAGTGTGCTGTCCACACCACAACATGGCAGGCCATGGGCACTTGGTCCTGGGTGGTCCTGTGAGGGACAGAGGCCCAGCAGACAGTAGTCACCATCAGATACTAACAACCACATCTGACCTTGGGAAAGGTGCTGCCCGAGCTACTCCTGGTAAAGTCAGTTCCTGTGTTCATGGCTTGAGATGGTGAACTGTCCACTCTACTATATATGGTCCACAGCTGTCCACAATACACACATGTAGGGCTAGCACTAGACTTGACTGTGTACATGCACACCCTCCAGCACCACTGTCACATGCAGGTTACCTACAGACACACACGGCGCCTCTCTACGGCCCATGTAACCAGCACCCCTTCCTGACTCACACACATGATGTAAACTGTTTGGCACAGCCTAGGCCTCTGGCACCCCCACACCACACCCTGTGCATGTGATGATACCTGTGTAAATGCAACACAGTGTTGTACTAACTTAACCCCACAGAATGTAACTGTTCCTTAACAATTAAATAATATATGTAAACAATATGACTGCTAGTACAAGATAGTTGATTTATATTTATATTTATTTACTTATTTGGTTTACTGGAGTACAGTCTTGTTTATTTGAATTTTTCAGTGACAGTTTGAATGTACTAGCAGTCGTATTGTTTACATATATTATTTTTTATATATCTTATCATTTATCTTCACAATATTTTATATTTACATGCATATATTTGATGGGTTTATATTTGTTTATGTTTTATGCAGATTTATATGTATATGTATATTTTTCTGTATTTTTAACGTATGTTCATATCTAAGCATTGTTAAGGAACAGTTACATTCTGTGGGGTTAAGTTAGTACAACACTGTGTTGCATTTACACTGTGTATTTGCATCTACATTTTTATACTTCTTTAAATTTTAATTGTTTTAATTGATTGATTGCTTTTATTGATTGCCAGTTAAGGAATTGGTGTTAGTATAAAAGCTGTAGTTGTATTAGGTACTGTGTCTGAAGAAGTCTGCGTACCACGCAGACGAAAAGCGCTTTACTTGATTAAAGTTTGTCCTGTGGCTTGCACTTCTTGGTTTTTTGGCGTCTCCACCAACACTTTCGGATCCTTTCTTGTGGTTTATTTCCTGTTTTTTGTGCTCAATCTTATAAGAAATCTCAGCTTCTTACTGAGGCTGACCAGGGAGCTCCTGCACTCATGGGAGTTTACTCTATTTTGCAACAGATTCTTCCTTCTGTTGTAGAGTTTGTTTATGGCAGGGAACTACCAGATTGGCTTCCTTTTTTTGGAGGATAGCGTCTTGGTTCTGTTTGGGATAACATGATCCATGCACTCGTCTAAGTGCTTATAGAGTGCATCTTTGTGGGATTCAGCAGTCGTAACCGTATTGTCCAGCTGCATGGGTCTCATGAAGTTCGCCACTTCTGTCTTAGGAAGCATGAAGTTGGCTTTGGAGAAATGTTTTACCATGGTTTCCTTAATGGTGGGTGGGAGTGGGATGCAGATATCTAGGGTGATTAGCTTATGGTCGGAACTGACCAACAATGAGTTGACTTCAGGTGTGGAACACCGGTCACTCATGTTGGTACTGACTAGGTCTAGGATATTGTTGCCCCTGGTGGGGGTGTGGATAAGTTGATCAAGGACATTGGAATTTATGAATTCCAGAAAGCGTTGAGTGAAGGAGTTGGTACATGAGTAGTTTTCTCAGTTAATGGTGGGGTAGTTGAAATCACCCATTATTAGGGTGTTTGGTTGAACCCTAATATTTTCCAGTATATCAAGAAAAGAGGAGTGGGAATCCTGGGGCATGGTGGGGGATCTGTAGCAAGCTACAATTTGGATTGCAGTTTTGCCCAGAGTTATTTGCACTTGGATAACCTCGGATGCATTATGCTGCGCAACTAACCTGGAGGTGCGGATATCCTTAATGAATATGGACACACCTCTGCCTTTGGTGTTCTGGTCCAGGTAAGATAGCTGAAAAGTGTGGTATGAGTTACAACCTGGCAATGCAGGGGTGCTCTCTAGAGCCTTGAACCAGGTCTCATTCACTGCACAGATATCAATGTTCTCCAGTTTAAGGAGTGCCTTGAGTGAGTGAATTTTGAGATTTAGATTTCTAGCACTGAGTTGCTTGCCTGTTCCTGTTATGGTGGTGAGTTTGTCATTTGAACTTTGCTTAAAAAAGGCACTATAGGGGTGGCAAGAGCCTTAGCCAGTATCCAGAATCCCAGGGGTGACAGGTGCTGGCCATCTCTGGCAAAGCATCGTGGTCTGTCGACCATGTCGTCCCAGGCAGACAGATACTGGATCCCGTTAGAATGACACCAGATGCTTAGCCAATTGTTGAAGTCAATCATTTTGTCCTTGTACTGCGGTATCATTCTGGGCAATGGCAGGATGCTACTCAGGGCTAGGGTCATGCCTGCCTGGGCTACAAGATCAGAGATCTCTTCCATATCTCTTTTCATGTAGTCCAGGGAGGTACATCTCAGGACATTCACACCAACATGGACAATGACAGAGTCAAATTTGTACTTGTTGTGGAGTGACCTGAGTGAGTAAGTGAGCTATGTGGCAGATCCTGGCACCCAACAGGCAGCTGACAGTAACCTCCTTGAATGAACACTAATAAGAATAAAAAGATCCGTGAATCGATAAAACCACAGCTTTATTATAAAATTGAATCACTGACAAAGCGCTTTCACCCATAACATTGGGCTTCTTCAGAGTCAGTTACACTCAAAAAATCCAAACTTTTATAGTCCTTAAACAGGCAATCAACCGTTATAAAAACATCCAATAAAAGTAGTTATCCAATTAACCATTTAACCCAGCCCTTGCTGCAAAGCAAAAAGGAATACAGGAAATACTCTACTAAAACCACATCTAAAACAGTAAAAATGATGGTTGTAATAAACTGTTTCATGTAAACTATTTAAATGAGTGCTTTCACCAAGGAAATTTAAACATGTAATAATCATCTGTTAAATAAACTGGGATTTGTGGTTCAAAGCACTTGCAATAGAAATGTTTTCATTAATGCCTGGTGCTTTAGTTGCATCCAGGCACAACTGCCATAGACATTCTTTAAGTTTGTAAGTGTTTCTGCCATTTCACACTAAGCTAATCGAAGGAAGGACACTGAGCAAACCCGGATCTATAATATATAACATTAAATATCCTGTTTTTTGCTTATTTTTTTGAGTTATTTATAGCACTTTGTCTACTGCATACTTTTCTAGCTAGTTTCACTATGTGTGAGGTATTAACTGGAAATTGTCCACTTTTATTAAGCATCTGTTTGGGTTGTTTGATGCTGATCTCCTGCCAAGGAGAGTGTCATATAACTTGTTTGCAGTTAAAAGCTTTCTCTAGAGGCTCCTTTATCTGTTTAAAAACTTTCATTTAAAGACTCACTGCTGCTTTTCTGCTGTGAGAAACATGTCTGTAGTTTGTTTCTACCTAAGTAGTGTGGATATTTGTAGCATCGTCCATTTCAGGCTTGTGTTTGGGCCTAGTGTTTGTGGAGGCTGAGCACATATTCAAGGACATCTTGGTTTAGCCAAAGCCATTAGGCATTTCAGTGAGAGGGGATTGTTTATGGTCATTGGCTGACTGGGGTCACCTGGACTACAGCTTAGAGTAAGCACCTCATTGGTTCTTTTCAGCTTTTTTTAAGTTGTCTCAGGTTTCAGCTTTCTGTTACTAAGAAGTTATGTTTGTGAGTGTTTCTGCCATTTCACACTGAGCTAATCGAAAGAAGGACACTGAGCAAACTCGGATCTATAATATATAACATTAAGTATCCTGTTTTTTAGCTTATTTTTGAGTTATTTATAGCACTTTGTCTACTGCATATTTTTCTAGCTAGTTTCACTGTGTGCGAGGTATTAACTGGAAATTATCCATTTTTATTAAGCATCTGTTTGGGTTGTTTGATTCTGACCTCCTGCCAAGGAAAGTGTCATATAACTTGTTTGTAGTTAAAAGCTTTCTCTAGAGGCTCCTTTATCTGTTTAAAACTTTCATTTAAAGGCTCACTGCTGCTTTTCTGCTGTGAGAAACATTTCTGCAATTTGTTTTCCACCCTCACTCCCTATTTGTATGCTATTATTATAGTTGCTGCCCACCCCTACTGTAAATTTGATCTGGGACACTCCTCCCAGTGTAATGTTATTACCTCATTCTACCTAATACAGGGAGAACATTTGAGAAGGCCAATCCACTTAGTTCCTGCTCTTCCTTTCGCTCTTTCCACTTAAAAAAAATTCTAAACTTGTTTCCTGCCTTTCCTGTGGGTAGTCTAGTCTGGATACAGATTTACTATGTCCAGGACTGTTTGTGGGCTTCTGAGCCCCCAAGCCTTTCTGTGTTGGAGGGAAGCCTTCTAGGTTAATTTTGTTTCTTAGAACTAGCCAGTTTTTTAGTTTCAGCACTCAAGTCTGTTTCTTTGAGATCAGCACTTGTTCAGAACTCGTTGTAAGCACTAAATAAGCTACAAATTACTACAACACTCCACTTTCCTCACTTGTCTAGAGGAAAACAGTTTTTAGTACTTAACAAATAACCACCTGTCCAGGCATGTCTAAGGGTCAGCTCCCGGTGTTTTCACCTGTCTACCTGATGAATCTGGGCATCTTGGGGCAATGCAGCAATTGCCTCATGTACACAGACAACCCTCTCCTCCTACCACAAAACACTACAACCTGTGAGAGATGCACTTATATAGCCAAACTGGAAGCAAAGCTCTCTTCACCCAAGACTGGACTAGACAGTCAAGAGGAGAAGGTAAACACTTGCACCACACCACACTCATCACATAGTCCCTCAAAACCTATACCACCAAACACACAAATAGAAACACAAAACACGCTATGTCTGCATGAATGTTGTCCCCCTCCCAGCAGACATTCCATCACAGGCACTGCCTGTTCCATCATGTCATTCATCTGATCCACTGAACTGGCAACATGGCAGAGGCAGTCATGCATGTCAGCCTGTGCCATATATACAATACTAGACATGTACTTGGAGGCCCTGTTGGAATGTTGTGCACCTCAATAATGGCCCTAAATGTATGTTGAGTAGACATAAAGACACAGCAGGATCAGGTGGAGGGTGGACAGCAGACATCCTCTGAGCACCCCTAACAACCCTCCTGCATGGGAACCTTGCCCACAGTTTGGCAATGGCCAGAGTCAACCGGTGCTGAAGCTACATTAACCACACTACCCTGATCAAGTGTGTCACTATCCACTTAATATTTGATGGCTCAGTGGAATAGGTATGCATAGGCCTACTTACTATGTCTAAGGGAAATGCAGGGGATGGGTGAATGTCATCCTCAGTGTCAGATTCAACCTCTGCACTCCCAAATGTGTCTCTATTTTGCCACCATCATTATCAGAGTCTGCCAATACTCTGACATCAGGTAGTAAGAGTCCTACACTTCCACTGTCAGGATCACCTGTGATAATAAGCAACAAAAACATGAAAGAAATTAATAGCTGCATTAAATATTTAAAACCGTTTATATGATAACAAAATAATAGTAGTTACACTATCCCAGATAGTACAGCAATACATACAACACCCATTACACCCACCTCATACATACAGATAAATGCATATATCTTGACAAATTTTCATCAATAATCAAAGAAAAATGTTTGCCTTATCATGTACGCATGACTCTACACTTGGTAGGGAGGATGGTTGTGGAAGAATGAAGCAAGGTAAGGATGCAATCATCACAATTGCAATAGCACAGTGGGACAGTGAATGCACAATTTTTGCCTATATGTCTGTTAACAATAATTTTAACTGAAACTTGGCTGACACATTCGGCCAAAGCTGATGTGTAATGAACAAAAATGTGTCATTAAGTCACTTAACTTATCAATACGGTCATCCAAAAAAAAAAAAAAAAAACACATTAAGTATTAGTTAATTTTTTCTGTAGTTTACTATATGCCCAAGTCATACAACTTGCATAGGTAAGCTTACCTGGAACCTCCTCCTGGCACATACTTGCCTCCCCATAAACACCAGCATAGATGTTAATCATATGATGGTGCGCAGTTTCCACTGAGCCCTTTAGATCTCTGCCAGTGGACAGGAACTCTTCATTTGATGTCAGTGGTGGCTCTGTAGCAGCCCCTCCCCATAGCCAGCTGTTCATGGTCAACTACAGCTGCTGCCCTCCGGGCTGATGAAAATCATATCTGTGGCCCTATGATACACCTGATCATAAGTCCTGTGGCACCAACCTCTATGGCATTCACATCACTGACTATCTGTTTCAAAATCTGTGTGGAGACACACATTTCAGTTATTAAAATTGGAGATTACATGGTTGTACCATGTCGCATTCATACACAAAACAATGTTTGGTCCAAAAAAAGGAATACCACTTAAGTAATGTATTGTTTACCACGAAAATAACAGGATAACTACACAATTTCAAGAGCAAATCTCTTTAACCACAAATTTTGTTGTGGCATCACACAAATGGTACTTGGCTTCCCCATCCCCTCAAAACAGGCAAATGAAAGCTTGTGCAAACCAAGGAATGCCATATAATTCAATTCTTATATATGCAGTCAACAAAATTCTCACAAAATGTGTATACATTTTCAACAAAAAAGTCAAATTTATATGACTGCCAGTCACGATTCACTGTGTCTAGCATTAACCTGGAGGTATCTATGGGCCATATTAGAACCATAACATCCCTGTGTCATTGACAGTATAGTACATTACATTACATTTCCCTGAATAACACAAAAAAATGGTAAGATAACCAGTTTTAACAATAACACTTGTGTTGAAAGTTAATAGGCTGTCTATCTGAGAAAGAAAATGCCTGCTTAAAATGTGCAAGTGGGCAGTGAACTATAAGAAATGCATGCACATAAAAGTTCCATTTTCTAATGCATGTATATAAAATGTTCTTTGTAACATGTTAACAAACCTAGATTGCATTACAAAAATACAATCATACATTCAGAGGCCTTCTCTGCAGATAAATGAAAATGAATAGCAATCTGCTATGTCCAAATACACAAGTCTTGTCACCTTCAAGTTCTATACCTACACAGTTACCTTTTTATAATATAGATTCAGGCCTCTGCACATGGTGAAGATGCAAATGAGGTGTGAACTCATAAGAATTGCTGAATCCCAAACTTTTGACTTCATGTAGCAGGTGAAAACAGAGTGTAGACAATACCTCAGTGTTAGCTGCTAATAGATTGCAACTGTGAATGATTACTGTGAGGGAGAAAAAAGACACAACAGCAATTCAGACTATCTTACCTGGATGTGTCACCAGGGATATGCTTAAAAGTATAGAAGTAACTGTAGCAAGATTTTAAATGGAAGTGAACAGAACACAGTTTTCACTTTTGTTCACTCTCCTGCCTTTGCTGAAAACTGTTTTCAAATGTCATGTCATTTTATCATACATTTAAAGGACAATGATACAAAATGCCCTATATATTGCATGGCTGAGTTTAAAGTACAGATAAGAGAAGAATAAATACAATATAAAGAGAAGACAGAGCTGCAATAATGCAAACAATACTCCTAAATGGTTGCGTGATCACTCATTACAATAAATCTGTAAGTAACAAATGTGTGACACTTCTGCACTGGCCCAGTAATCAAGGAGTCCCAATTCTCACCTCACCACTGGCAACAGCTAGGGGATGTACACGTGGGAAGATGACAAGTACGCACAAAGTAAAGCACAATTTCCCTTAAGAGCACACAGAGATCACAGTCAATCTGGGGTTGGTTTCTCCCCCTTTTTCCAGATCCCCAATAAGACTTCTCACTGGCACAGCTATAGGGTTAAGATCTCAACTGAGGAGCCAAGCCAAGACCTCCATCACTTTCTCTGTCCAACCAGTGCTTTGTGTCGCTGCTCAAGTAGCTAACACACACACACTTTGAGATTTGGATTATATACAAACACACACACACACACACCTGGGGAAGGGTGGTAGAGGTTTACAAGCTATGCCCCTTCTACTCAGACTATAAGGTAGTTTCCATGGCTACCAACCCCTACTTATCAGCTACTATAAGGCCCTTACAAAGGGTGTCCAATCCTACTGTGTAATGTTACTATTATCCAAATGGTAGTCTGACCAAGACTTGCAAGGCTATTTAGGAGTGGTCTGTACAGTGTCACCAAATACATATGCAAGTACTCTAAGAGCTTAAATATGTCTCACAAATATTGGCCACAAAGATAGGTTTAAATATATTTAATAATAAATAATAAAAGAAAAAGCCAATACACAGTACACGAACACAGTTACTTCAGAGTTCAAAATCACAGGAAATATTTTTTTTTAAATTGCAGGGCAGTTTCAAATAAATACAGAAAACATCTAAACTAATCTTTACCATATTCCTATCTATATTTAAGAGAGAGACTATGCTCTAAGTCTTACTTACAGAGCAAAGCAAGTGCAGGTGATGATAATGAGTGGATGTTCTTGCTAGGTCCAAGACAAAATACAAAATGCACAGTCTCTCTCTGAGAGAGTTCTTAAATTAATATCAAATATTACTGCTGGGTTAACTTGGATGACATCAATTTTGTCACCTGCCTTCAATTTCCATGCTTACTCTCGAGTGTCCAACATTTAACATCTCTCTATGAAAAATACACAGCCTTCAGATTTTTGGAGTTGCTAGAAGACATAAAACAATGAACACTTACAAAATAATGCAGAAGGTATCCTAATTCTAGACATCCTGTCTACTTGCTACATTGAAACTAACTTTTATAACAGAATTGTAAAACAATTTAATTTCAACTTATTTTCTTGAGGTTTTGCAAGTGAACTCTGTATGTTCCAGTTTCTACTATTAAAACATACATTTGCACATGTATATAGTTTATATACACTTCTGTTCTTATCCAGTAGAGTACACTGTGGACACATCCTTGAACCTCAGTAGTGTACAAACCCTGTTCAACGCACACATCTGTACCAGTAGTTTAATACACACATAACATATAGTTCTCTTAGATTTGCAAGACAAGCATATGAATCATGTCGATGTTCACAAATGACATATAATTATTTGCAAAATTCCAGAAAGCTGAGCTGGCAATATTTCCCTATATCACATTTATTCCCCTCCCCCAATGAACACTTTTGCCAGTTTTTCAAGTGACCGTTGAGAAACATTGTTTGAGAGGGTTGAGTCTATCTGGGCATACCTTACCCCATTCGCTGTCTTGAGAGCTCATCTGCATTGGCATTGCTAACCCCACTGCTGTGCTGCACTGTCATATCATATGTTTGCAACCCTAGGCTTCACGTTAGTAACATGGCATTTTGCTGACTGACTCAATGTATCCATGTTAAGGGATTGTGGTCTGTAACTACAGTGAATTTCTCTTCATACAGAAAAGGCTGAAGTTTCTCCAGTGCCCACACTATGGCTAGGGATTCCTTTTCTACAGCTGCATATCATTCATCTCTGAGTTGGAGCCTATGACTGAGATATACCACTGGGTGCTCTTCTCCCTCTGAGGAAACCTGGCTAAGTACAGCAACCACCGCATGGTTTGAAACATCCTCCTGCACAACAAATTCTTTGTAATCTGGACTGGCTAACACAGGGGGGGGGGGGCTCCCAAAGCTCTTTAAGCTTCTGGAATGTCTGCTCACATGCTGGGGTCCAATCTACCTTATCTGGCTTGAGTTCCTTGTCAGGTCTGTGAGGTGAGCAGCTATGGTACTATAATTGAGAACAAATTTTCTGTAGTGCCTTGATGTCCCTAAGAATGCCTTCACCTGCTTTTTGGTAACAAGGGCAGGCCATGGCTGAATGGCTTACACTTTGGCAGGTTCTGGCCTGGTCATACCACTTCTCACTCTATGTTCCAGGTAGAAGATCTCTGTCATACCCATCTGACATTTGATGGGCTTAATGATCAACCTTGCCCTCTGTATTCTGCCCAACACCTCCCTGACATGCTGAAGGTGTTCTTGCCAAGAATGGCTGTAAATGAAAATGTCATCTAGGTAAGCAAGGGCAAAATCTCCTGCTCCTTCTAGGATTTGATCTACAAGCTTCTGGAAAGTTGCTGGGGCATTTTCATCCCACAGGGCATCTTCATGTACTCATACAAGCCAAAAGCAGTCACAAAGGCTGACCTCTCTATAGCACTGGGAGTCAAGGGCACGTGCCAGTAACCCTTGGTAAAATCAATAGTGGTAAGATACTTAGCCCAACCCAGCTGCTGTGGGACATTGCTACCCCTTCCACTGAAGTGCCAATTCCAGTCTCACTGAGGAAATCACTCATCAGATCCCCCTCAGACTCCTCCTGCCATCCACTGCAAATACTCAGCACAAGGGCCTCCCTATCATGGTAAGATGTCATCATGTTAACATGGTACAATTTGTGCCCCTGCCTCCTGCCTAGCACTTATACCATGTAGTGAACATCTGTGACCTTCCTTATCACCTTGTAGAGTCCCTTCCAGGCTGCCTGCAGCTTGCTGTGTCTGACAGGAATGAGAACCATTATCTGCTGCCCTACAGTCATACCATACCTTTTTCTGCTGTTAGATTTCTACCAGATCTTCCTGGGCCAAGCCCATGAGTTCCCTGAGCTTTATCCTAAGGTTTAGGACATATGCCACAACAGACTCCTTGTGAGATTTACACTCACACCCCCACTTATCTCATATCAAATCTAGAGGTCCCCTCAACCTATGCCCATACAACAACTGAAAGTGCAAAAAACATGTGGATTACTAGGGCACCTCTCTGTAAGCGAACAACAGATGGAGTAAATATTTGTCCCACTCCCTCTGAAACTGGTCTAAAATGCCCATAGCATGGACTTAAGTGTAGAGTTTAAGCTCTCAACAAGACCATTAGTCTGGGGATGGTAGGAGGTCATCTTTAGGTGCTTCACCCCACAGTGCTTCCACAGGCAAGCCAGCAGGTCTGACATGAGACTGGCACCTCTGCCAGTAGTATTTCTTTTGGAAAACCTACCCTGATGAAAATTTCTAAATAAGCATTTGCCATCCTTTCTGCTCAACAGAGGACAGAGCCACAACCTCAGGTTATCTAGTAGCATAATCTACTACCACTAGAAAATACCTTTTCCCTGTTGAACTCGGGGTACACAGAGTCCTCACAATATCTATAGCAACAATCTGAAATGGCTCCTCAGTCACAGGCAAAGGCATTAAAGAAGCTTTCACCTTGTCTCCTGCCTTCCCTACCTTTTGGCACTGCTCACAGATACTACAGTACCCTGTTACATCTCTGGAAATCCAAGGTCAATAAAAGTTCTGCATAATATGTCTCTTTGTACATTTTATGCCCATATGACTTGCAAAGAGAATATCATGGGCTATGACTTGAAGTGCCAGACAGTAGGCTCTGGACACTACCAACTGCTGCATTCTTTCATCCTCTAGCCCTCCGTCAGGGATCCACTCTTTATACAGTAACCCTTTGTCCCAGTATACAGATTCCCCCTTCCCTTGAGAATCAGGTGCCTGACTAGCTACCTCACTCAGGCCTTGTAATGTAGGGTCTGAGAGCTGAGCCTTTCTCAACTCTCTCTTTGTAACCATTCCCAGCTCCCCTTCCACAGGAAGTCTGGCATCCTCTGACAGCGGTGTCTCATTGTCAGCCTGGGCACTACCACTCACCTCTGTCCTTGCAGTCACTCTGTCCAAGTGAACATCAGTGCCCACAAGCAGCTGTGACTCACCTTCAGTCTCACTGCTACAGGGTAGCTACTTCCCTAAAGTAACCACCTAACCAGTCCTGGCTTCAAGTGTTTGGTCTGTCTGGGTCTCCCCAGGCTACAAGATCAACATGCTTGTCTCCAAGCCTGACTGCATGCAGCTGCATTCACACACGGTACCGCATTATCAAAATCATTCCCTATCAGGACATCTTTAGGGATATCCTCAAACACACCTACTTTCTGTTTTTCTTTTCTACCTGCCCAGTCAAAGTGAACCCTAGCCAAAGTTATTTGGAATGGGGTCCCTCCTAAAGCTCTGACTGGAGTAGACTGCCTAAGCAAGTAGTGTTCCTCTGGAAGCTTTTCAGGCTTCACAATGGTTAGGTCAGAGGCTGTGTCTTTCTTAGCATTGGCCTCTTTCCCATCCACTAAGATAGGATATAACCTCTTCTGATAGTTTGGTACCCTTATTGTCTTGACAACTTACTGTTGACATTTTCTCATTCACACTTACTGGCTCTCCAACCTTTTGTTCCCCACCTTGCCTTCTTGGATATCTATATGCTACATGGCCCCACTGGTTGCATTTAAAACATTTAACCCTTGGTCCTGGATGTGTATCTGGACTAGTGGCTTCCACTGCTACTGGCAGACTCTGTTGGGGCAGTCTGGACCGCCCACCATGGCTTCCCTTGGACGCATGAGCAGCACAGGGTGTTCCTTTCCTGTGCACTGATGCCCTTCATGCTAGGTATAGGTCTCCCTTCTTCCCCAATTCATCTGTAGTATTGCATTGTCTATCAGCTAACCAGATTCCCATGTCATCAGGCAATGTGCTAAGGGATTGTTCCCTCACCAAATGTTCTGACAGACATCAAAAGTGGTGAGCTGACATCCACTCATCCACCTATGAAAATAAGTGCTTAGTTCAGCAAAATATTCTCATACATTTTCATATGCCTTGCATCTATGCTGACAAAACTTTTTCCTATAACCTTCAGGTGTCAACGTAAAGCATTCTAAAAGGCAGTTTTTTTACAATATTATAATTTAAGCAATCAGTATCAGACAGCCTTTCCATAGAGTAAGGGTGTCAGGAACAGTACCCAGAGCCCTTGGTCAACATTATACTGTTTACATACCCTCTCAAACATATTAATGAAACTAGCAAAATTATTCCCCTCTGTAAATTGTGGAAGACATTTACTGACCTCTGTTGCTTCTGGGGTTCAGTTACTCCCTTTCCCATTACCTCCATGACTCTGGCAAAGAGTCAGCATCTCCTTTTTATACTGCCTCTGCCTCTCCTTCTCCTCAGCCTCTAGCCATCACAGTTTCTCATGTTCCTCAGCTTCTAGACATCTCAGTTTTTTCTGGTGCTTCTGTTTCCAAATGCTTGGCCTCCAGCTCAAATATCTTTAACTCCATACAGACTTTTAAGTCCTCTGTGGAAAGGTTAAGCTGTCCATTTTCTGAGAGTTGTACATCTCACAGGCCACCCTGGTTGTCCTCCTGATTGCTGGTCTGCAATGCAGCTGTGCACATAGCAACAATCATTTCTGCCTTAGTCAGGTTGGCATGCACCAGTACTTTAGCCTAGTACATCTCAGCTAACTGGCTCTTTGTCAGCTTGCCATACGCCTCTGTGACATACTTGCCTGCTCTCCCTGACTAATTAAGCTAACAAAAAAAAAAAAAAAATTGTGATGTGAAACTGCGTGGTTGATTGAGAGTAAAAACATCTTCAGTAACCGCTGTACACAGGCTACAGGAATTCAATATCCACACCACTACAAGCCAATTAATATGTGATGTGGCTATCTCACCTCTATCAACCAATTAATATGTGATGTGGATATCCCACCACTGTTAACCAATTAGTATGTGACATCCCTGCACTGGCCCAGTAATCAAGGAGCCTCAATCCTCACCACTGCCAACAGGTAAGGGATGTACACACTAAGAGGATGACAAGTACACACACAGTAAAGTGCAATTTCACTTAAGAGCATGCAGAGATCACAATCAGTCTGAGGCTGGTTTCTTCCTCTTTCTCCATATTCCAGTAAAACTCCCCACTAGCACAGCTATGGAGTTAAGATCTCAGCTGAGTGGCCAAGCCAAGAGCTCCAGCACCCTGCCTGCCAACCAGTGCTTCGTGTCCATGTCACATAACTGACACACACACATACTTTGAGATTTGGTTTATATACAAAGACACACACACAAACCTGGGGTAGGCTGGCGCAAGTTTAATAGTTATGCCCCCTTCTGTCCAGACTATAAGGCAGTTTCCACAGCTACAAACCCCTACTCATCAGCTACTATAAGGCCCTTACAAAGGGTGTCCAATCCAACTGTGTAATGTTACTATTATCCAAATGAAAGTCTGACTAATACTTGTAAGGCTATTTAGGAGTGGTCTGTACGGTGTCACCAAATACATATGTAAGTACTCTAAGAGCTTAAATAAGTCTCACAAATATCAGCCACAAAGATATGTTCAAATATATTTAATAGTAAATAATAAAAGAACAAAATAATACTCAATACACAAACACAGTTACTTCAGAGTTCAAAATCACTGGAAATATTTTAAAACAACATTGAAGGGCAGTCTCAAATAAATGCAAAAAACATGTAAACTAATCATTTATATATTCCTATCTATATCTAAGAGAAATACTATACTATAAATCTTACTTGCAGAGCAAGGCAAGTGCAGCTGATGGTGATGAGTGGATGTTATCGTTAGGTCCAAGACAAAATACAAAATGCACAGTCTCTCTCCGAGAGAGTTCTTAAATTAATATCAAATATTGCTGCTGGGTTAACTAGGATGACATCACTTTTTGTCACCTGTTTTCAATTCCCTGGCTAAACTCACAGTGTCCAACATTTAACGTCTGTGTGTGAAAAATACATAGCCTTCAGATGTTTGTAGTCTAGAAGACATAAAACAATAAACACTTCCAAAACAATGCACAAGGCACCCTTGTTCTAGACATCCTGTCTCCTTACTACACTGAAACTAACTTTTATAACAGAATTGTAAAACAATTTAATTTCATCTTATTTTCTTGAGGTTTTTGCAAGTTAACTATGTATGTTCCATTTTCCACTATTAAAACCTACATTTGCACAGGTATAAAGTTTATATATATTTCCGTTCCTTTCAAGTAGGGTACACTGTGGACACATCCTTGAAGCTCAGTACTGTACAAACCCTGCTCAACACACACGTCTATACAAGTAGTTTAATACACACATAACATATAGTTCTCTTACATTTGTAAGACAAGCATATCAATCATGTTGATCTTCACAAATGACATATGATTATTTACAAAATTCCAGATAGCTGGGCTGGCAATATTTCCCTATATCACAATTCTTCCCATCCCCCACCAAAAACTCAAGCTAGTTTTTCAAGCAACCCTTGAGAAACATTGCTTGAAAGAGCTGAGCCTGTCTAGGAATACCTTACCGCATTCCCTACATTGAGAGCCCATCTGCATTGGCATTGCTAACCCTACTGTTGTGCTTCACTGTCATATCATATACTTGCAACCCTAGGCTTCACCTTAGTAACTTGGCATGTTGCTGGCTGGCTCAATGTAGCAATGTTAAAGGATTGTGATCTGTAACTACAGTGAATTTCTTTCCATACAGATAAAGCTAAAGTCTCTGCAGTGCCCACACTATGGCTAGGCATTCCATTTCTCCAGCTGCATAGCATTCCTGCCTGGGTTGGAGCCTACAACTGAGATATACCACTGGGTGCTCTTCTCCCTCTAAGGAAACTTGGCTAAGTACATCCCCCACCCCATGGTTTGAAGCATCCACCTGCACAACAAATTCTTTGCTGTAATCTTGACTGGCTAACACAGGGGGTTCTCCCAATGCTCCTTTAACCTTCTGGAATGTCTGCTCACATGCTGAGGTCCACACTACCTTATCTGACCTATTTTTCTTTGTCAGGTTTGTGAGGGTAGCTGTTATGGTACTATAATTGGGGACAAACATTTCTGTAGCACCCTGCTGTCCCTAAGAATGCCTTCACCTGCTTTTTGGTAACAGGTGAAGGCCATGCCTGAATGGCTTCCACTTTGGCAGGTTCTGGCCTGATCTTACCACTCCCCACTCTATGTCCCAGGTAAGAGACCTCTGCCATAACCACCTGACACTTGCTGGGCTTAATGGTCAACCCTGCCCTCTGTAGTCTGCCCAGCACCTCCCTGACATGCTGAAGGTGGTCTTGCCAGGAATGGCTGTAGATGGCAATGTCATCTAGGTAAGCAAGGGCAAACTCTCCTGCTCCTCCCAGGATATGATCTACCAGCTTCTGGAAAGTTGCTGGGGCATTTTTCTTCCCAAAGAGCATCTTTGTGAACTCATAGAAGCCAAAAGGAGTCACAAAGGCTCATCTCTCTCTAGCACTGGGAGTCAAGGGCACCTGCCAGTAACTCTTGGTAAAATCAGTAGTGGTAAGATTTATAGCCCGACCCAGCTGCTCTAGGGCTTCATCTGTCCAAGGCATGGGGTAAGCATCTGACTTTGTGTGACTATTTAATTTCTCGTAGTCCACACAGAACCTAGTGCTGCCATCCTTCTTTGGTACCAGTACCACTGGGGAGGCCTTGGGACTACTGGACACCTGAATTACCCCTAGTTCCAACATTTCCTGTACCTCCTCCCTTAGAGTCTGTTTGACACTTTCTCAGGCACCCTATAAACGGCCTGCTTAATAGGCCTTTGGGGTCCTGTATCCACATAGTGGTGCACCAGGTGGGTGCATCCTGGTTTCCCAGTGAACATGTCCCCAAATTCCTGTAACACTGCTCAGATTTCTCAAACCTGTGTAGGGGATAACTGCTAGGACATTGCTACCCCTTCCACTGAGGTATCAGTTCAAGTCTCACTGAGGAGATCAGTCACCAGATCCCCCTCAGACTGCTCCTGCCATCCACTGAAAATAATCAGCACAAGGGCCTTCTTATCATGGTAAGGTTTCATCATGTTAACATGGTACAATTTGTGCTCCTGCCTAGCAGTTCTACCATGTAGTGAACATCACTGACCTTCCTTACCACCTTGTATGGTCCGTTCAAGGCTGCCTGCAACTTCTTGTGTCTGACAGTAATGAGAACTATTACCTGCTGCCCTACAGCATACTCTCTAGCTTGAGCATTCAAGCCATACCAGACCTTTTTCTGCTGTCGGGCTGCTGCCATGTTTTCCTGGGCCAAGCCCATGAATTCCCTAAGCCTTGTCCTAAGGTTTTGGACATGTGCCACAACAGACACCTTGTAAGATTCACAGTTACCCTCCTACTCATCCCAAATCAAATCTAGAGGTCCCCTCACCCTATGCCCATACAACAACTGAATGGTGAAAACCTGTGGATTCCTGGAGCACCTCTCTGTAAGCAAACAACAAATAGTGTAAATATTTGTCCCACTCCCTCTTGATCTGGTCTGCAAATGCCTGTAGCATGGACATGAGCATAGAGATTAACCTCTCAACAAGATCATTAGTCTGGGGATGGTAGGGGGTGCTCTTTATTTGCTTCACCCCACAGTGCTTTCTCAGACAAGCCAGCAGGTCTGACATGAAACTGGCACCTCTGCCAGTAGTATTTCCTTTGTAAAACCTACCCTGTTGAAAATTTCTAAATAAGCATTTACCACCTTTTCTGCCTCAAAAGAGGACAGAGCCACTGCCTTAGGGTATCTGTTAGCATAATCTATGGGTCTATATTACATGATCGAATGATCACAATAGTGAATGCTCTAAAGAGCAAAAATGCAGCACATCAAAACCATTATTGTGGGGGCTGTGCCCACCACACCCCCTGGTAAATATATATACCAACTTCGAGATCGTACTATAGTGAGGAAAGGGCAAATATTCTATTCTTCACTGTACTATGATCCCACAAAAAGCACTTCAATGTGCTGCATTTTGCTCTTTAGAGGGTTTGCTATTGTGATCATTTGATCACGTAAAATAGACTCCAATCTACTACCACTAGGATAGACTTTTTCCCTGTGGAACTTGGGGTACTCAGAGGCCCCACAATATCCATAGCTCCACTCAGAAATGGCTCCTTGATCACAGGCAAAGGCATCAAATAAGCTTTCACCTTGTATCCTGCCCTGCCTACCTATTGGCACTGCTCTTTGGTACTGCAGTACCCTGTTCCATCTTTGGAAATCCCAGGCCAATAAAAATTCTGCATAATATATCTCTTTGTATGTTTTATGCCCATATAACCTGCAAAGGGAATAACATGGGTTATGGATAAAGTGCCATATAGTAGGCTCTTGGCACTACCAACTGCTGTATTCACTTACCCTCTAGCCCTCATTCAGGGGTCCACACTCTATACAGTAACCCTTTGTCCCAGTATACAGATTCCCCCTTCTCTTGAGAATCAGGTGTCTCACTAGCTACCTCCCTCAGGCCTTGTAATGTAGGGTCTGAGAGCTGACCCTGTCTCAACTCTCTCTTTCTAAGCCTTCCAAGCTCCCCTTTCAGAAGAAGTTTGGTATCCTTTGCAGGGGTGACTCACTGTCATCCTGGGTACTACCACTCACCTCTGTTCTTGCAGTCACTCTGTCCAAGTGAACATCAGTACCCACCAGCAGCTGTGGCTCACCTTCAGTCTCACTGCTACAGGATAGCTACCTGCCTGATGTAACCACCTCACCAGTCCTCGTTGCAAGTGTTCAGTCTGTCTGTCTCTCCCCCAGGCTACCAGACCCACATGCTTGTCTCCAAGCCTGACTGCATGTAAATGCATGCACACACAGTACTGTATTATCAAAATCATTCTCTATCAGGGCATCTGCTGGATATCCTCAAACACACCACCTTGCTGCCTTCTTTTCCAACCTCCCAGTCAAGGTGAACCCTAGCCAAAGTTATTTGGAATGATGTCTCTCCTAAAGCTCTGAATGGAGTAGACTGCCTAAGCAAGAAGTGCTCCTCTGTAACCATTGTAGGCTTCACACTGGTTAGGTCAGAGGCTGTGTTTCTCTTAGCAATGGCTTCTTTCCCATCCACTAAGAAAGGATATAACCTCTTGTGGTAGTTTGGTACCCTTGCTGTCTTGAGACAACTTTCTGCTGGCATTTTGTCATTCCCACTTACTGGCTCTCCCACATTTTGTTCCCCACTTTGCCACCTTGAACATCTATATGCTACATGGCCCCACTGGTTGCATATAAAACATTTAACCCTTTGTCATGGATGTGTACCTGGCCTAGTGGCTTCCTCTGCCACTGGCAGACTCTACTCAGGCAGTCTAGACTGCTTGCCATTGGTTCGTTTAGACCCATGAGCAGCACTGGGTGTCACTTTCCTGTGCACTGATGTCCTGTTTGCTAGGTATATGTCTCCCTTCTTCCCCAACTTATCTGCAGTATTGCATTGTATATCAGCTAACCAGATCCTCTTGTCCTCAGGCAAAGTGCTAAGTGCTTGTTCCCGCACCAAAAGGTCTGCCAGTCATTCAAACATGTTAAGCAGACATCCACTTACCCACCTATGAAAATAAATGGTTAGTTCAGCAATATAGTCTCACACATTTTCATCTGCCTTGCATCAATGCGCATGAGGCATTTTTCTATAAGCTTCAGGTGTTAACTGAAAGCTTTCTGAAAGACAGTTTTTTGCAATATTATAATTTAAGCAATCAGTATCAGACAATTTAGAAATAGCAGTTACAGGTTTACCATGGAGTAAGGGGGTCAGGAACAATACTCAGAGCCCTTGGTCAGCATTATACTGTTTACATACCTGTTCAAACATATAAAACTATCAAAATTATCCCCTTCTGTAAATTGTGGAAGAAATTTACTGACCCTTGTTGCTTCTGGGGTTCGGTTACTCCCTTCCCCATTACCTCCATGACTCTGGCGAACAGTCAATATTTCCTTTTCATGTTGCCTCTGCCTCTCTTTCTCCTCAACCTGTAGATGTCTCGGTCTCCCTGCTGCTTCTATTTCCAAATGATTGGCCCCCAGCTCAAGTCTCTTTAACTCCAGATGGATTCTAAGTCCTCTCTGGAAAGGTTGAGCTGTCCATTTTCTGACAGTTGTACATCTCCAAGGCCAGACTAGTCATCCTCCTGATTGCTGGTCTGCAATGCAGCTGTGCCCAAAGCAACAATTATTTCTGCCTTAGTGAGGTGGCATGCACCAGTCCTTTAGCCTGGCACATTTTAGCCAACAGGCTCTTTGTCAGTTTGCCATACTCCTCTGCTGACATGCTTGCCTGCTATCCCTGACTAATTAAGCTAACAAAAGAAAATAAATAAAACAATTGTGATGTGAAACTCTGAATGATCACTGCATCACTGATTGAGAGTAAAAACACCTTCAGTGACCACTGTACACAGGCTTGAGGAATTTAATATCCACACCACTACAAGCCAATTAATATGTGATGTGGCTATCTCACCTCTATCAACCAATTAATATGTGATGTGGATATTCCACCACTGTTAAATTAATATGTGACATCCCTGCACTGGCCCAGTAATCAAGGAGCCTCAGTCCTCACCATTGGTGACAGCTAGGGGACATACACACTGGAAGGATGACAAGTACACACAGTAAAGTGCAATTTCCCTTAAGAGCACACAGAGATCACAGTCAGCCTGGGGCTGGATCCTGCCTCTTTATCCAGATCTCCAATAAGAATCCCCACTGGCACAGCTATAGGGTTAAGATCTCAGCTGAGGGCCAAGCCAAGACCTCCAGCACCCTCTCTGTCCAACCAGTGCTTTGTGTCCCTGCCCAAGTAGCTGACACATATACTTTGAGATTTGGTTTATATACAAATGCACACACACACACACACACACACACACACACACACACACACACACACACACACACACACACACACACACACACACACACACACACACACATACACACACACCTTGGGAAGGCTGGCACAGGTGTATTAGCTATGCCCCCTTCTGCCCAGACTATAAGGTAGTTTCCAGTGCCACCGGTCCCTACTTATCAGCTACTATAAGGCCCTTACAAAGGGTGTCCAATCCTACTGTGTAATGTTACTATTATCCGAATGGTAGTCTAACCAAGACTAGCAAGGCTATTTAGGAGTGGCCTGTACAGTGTCACCAAATACATATGCAAGTACTATAAGTGCTTAAATATGTATCACAAATATCAGCCACACAGGTTTAAATATATTTAATAATAAATAATAAAAGAACAAGGCAATACTCAGTACACAAACACAGTTAGTTCTGAGATCAAAATCACAGGAAATATTTTAAAACAACATTGCAGGACAGTCTCAAATAAATGCAGAAAACTTCTAAACTAATATTTACTATATTCCTATCTATACCGAAGAGAGATACTATGCCCTAAATCTTACTTACAGTGCAAGGCAAGTGCAGGTGATGATGATGATGAGTGGATGTTCTTGCTAGGTCCAAGACAAAAAACAAAATGCATAGTCTCTTTCTGAGAGAGTTCTTAAATTAATATCAAATATTACTGCTGGGTTAAGTTGGATTACATCACTTTTTGTCATCTGTCTTCAGTTCCCAGGCTAAACCCCTAGTGTCCAACATTTAACATCTCACTGAGAAAAACACATAGCCTTCAGATGTTTGTAGTTGCTAGAAGACATAAAACAATATCATCATCTTCTTTCGGCTGTTCCTGTTAGGGGTCGCCACAGTGGATCACCTGTTTCCATTTCTTCCTGTCCTCTGCATCTTGCTCTGTCACACCAAACACCTGCATGTTCTCTCTCACCACATCCATAAATTTTATCTTAGGTCTTCCTCTTTTCTTGTTACCTGGTAGCTTCATCTTTAGCATCTTTTTCCCAATATACTCAGCATCCCTCCTCAGCACATGTCCAAACCAACGTAATCTTGCCTCTCTGGCTTTGTCTCCAAACCTTCCAACCTGGGCTGACCCTCTAATATACTTATTCCTAATCCTGTCCACCCTCGTCACACCCAGTGCAAATCTTAACATCTTTAACTCTGCCACATCCAGCTCAAACTCCTGCTGTTTTGTCAATGCCACTGTCTCAAACCCATATAACATAGCTGGTCTCACTACTGTCTTGTAGACCTTCCCTTTCACTCTTACAGATACTCATCTGTCACAAATCACTCCTGACACTCTTCTCCACCCACTCCATCCTGCCTGTACTCTCTTCTTCACCTCTCTTCCACACTCACTGTTACTCTGAACTATTGACCCCAAGTATTTAAACTCATCCACCTTCGCCACCTCTACTCCTTGCATCCTCACCATTCTTCTATCCTCCCTCTCATTCACACACATATATTCTGTTTTAGTCCTGCTGACCTTCCTCTTCTCTCTAGAGCATATCTCCATCTCTCCATGGTCCCCTCCACCTGTTCCCCACTCTCACTACAGATCACAATGTCATCTTCAAACATCATTGTCCATGGGGACTCCTGTCTGATCTCATCTGTCAACCTGTCCATCACCATTGCAAATAAGAAAGGGCTCAGAGCTGATCCTTGATGTAACCCCACCTCCACCTTAAACGCATCCGTCACTCCCACCGCAGACTTCACCGCTGTTACACTACCCTCGTACATATCCTGTACCACTCTTACATACTTCTCTGACACTCCTGACTTCCTCATACAATACCACAACTCCTCTCTAGGCACGCTGTCATATGCTGACTTCCTCATACAATACCACAACTCCTCTCTAGGCATGCTGTCATATGCTTTCTCTAAGTCTACAAAAACACAATGCAACTCCTTCTGACATTCTCTGTACTTCTCCGTCAATACTCTCAGAGCAAAGATCGCATCTGTAGTGCTCTTTCCCGGCATGAAATCATACTGCTGTTCACTAATCATCACGTCCCTTCTTAACTTAGCTTCCACTACTCTTTCCCATAACTTCATGCTGTGACTGATCAATTTAATCCCTCTGTAGTTACTACAGCTCTGCACATCACCCTTATTCTTAAAAATCGGTACCATAAAACAATATACAGTTACAAAACAATGCAGAAGGCACCCTAGTTCTACACATCCTGTCTCCTTGCTGCATTGAAACTAACTTTTATAACAGAATCATAAAACAATTTAATTTCAACTTATTTTCTTGAGGTTTTGCAAGTTAGCTCTGTATGTTCCAGTTCTACTATTAAAACATATATTTGTACAGGTATAAAGTTTATATACATTTCTGTTCTTTTCCAGTAGGGTACACTGTGGACACATCCTTGAACCTCAGCACTGTACAAACCCTGTTCAACACATCCTTCTGTACTAGCAATTTAATATGCACATAAGACGTAGCTCTCTTACATTTGTAAGACAAGCATATGACATAGCACTACACCCTCACTCCCCACTGGCCCTTGTTTTCAATTAAGGATTTCCCAATATTATTCTAGCATGTCCAAAGGTCAGTTGTCAATCTCCTCTCCGGTCCAGCTGGTGAATCTGGGAATCTTGAGGCAATGTTATAACTGCCTCATGTACACAGACAACCCTCTCCTCCTCCCACATAACACAAATACTTGCGAGAGATGCAGCTATTTAGCCAAACTGGAGGCTGAGCTCTCTCAACTCAGGACTGGCAAGACCAGACAGGAGGAGAAGGCAACTACACACACCACAAAACCAGCCTCACATAATGCTACCACTCCACTGAATCAAACACATAAACACACAAAGACATACCTGGAGGCTCTGAGTAAAAATTTACCTAAACAGCAGAGGCCTCCAAAGCAGACACCCAAACAACTGCTACCTCAAGACACCCCACAAGCAACACATAAACCACAAAAGCAGTGTGCAAAGCAGTCACAGCCCTTAAGGCCAAATACAACACCAAACATACTTGTCATAGGTGACTCCATAGTCAGACACACTGACGTCCCACTCACCAGGCTGAACAAGGAGAGGGTCACAGTAAGCTGCCTATCGGGCGCTAGAATCCGCCACATAACACAAGCACTCGGGTCACTCCACGGCAAGTACAAATATGACACAGTCATTGTCCATGCTGGTGTGAACGACCTGAGACGTACCTCCCTGGACTACATGAAAAGAGACATAGAGGAGCTCTCTGATTATGTAGCCCAGGCAGGTATGACCCTAACCCTGAGCAGTATCCTTCCTTCACCAAGAATGATGCCACAATATAGAGACAAGATGATCAGCTTTAACAATTGGCTTAATGTCTGGTGTCATTCAAAGGGGATCCAGTGTCTGTCTGCCTGGGATGACATGCTTGACAAGCCACGCTGCTCAAGGGACGGCTTGCACCTGTCACCCTGGGATTCCGGATATTGGCTAAGGCTCTTGCCACCCCATAGTGCCTTTTTAGGCAAGGCTCAAATTCTAAACCTACCACCCTAGAAAACAAAAATGGGAAGAAATTGAGGGTAATGCTGCTCAATGCCAGAAGTCTAAATCTCAAAATGCACGCACTCGAGGCCCTTCTCAGTATGGAGAACATCGATGTCTGTGCTGTAACTGAAACCTGGTTCAAGGCTCCTGAGAGCACCCGGCACTATTAGGTTTTACCTCATATCATGCGTTCCGCCCCAAAACCCGGACCACTCCACAAAAGGAGGCGGTGTATCCATATTCATAAAGGATACTCACACCTCCAGGTTGGTGGCAACGCATGAAGCTTCGGAAACCATCCAGGTGCAACTAACCATAGGCAAAACTGCTCTACAAATTGTAGCATGCTACAGGCCACCCTCTCAAACTCAGGAACCCCACACAGCCTTCCTGAAGACACTGGAGGGTATAAATGTATCTCCAAACACCATCATATTGGGTGACTTCAACTACCCGAATATAGACTGGGAACATTACTCAAGCCCTAACTTTCTAGCCCAACGGTTCCTGGAGTTCATAAATTCAAATGCCATGGAACAGCTAGTCACTGTTCCCACGAGAGGAGAAAATATACTAGATCTCATTGTCACAAACATGGGGACAAAATGCTCCACACGAAGTATATCCCTCATTGGTGAGATCTGATCATAAACTAATCTCACTGGAAATCCACATCCCGCCCCACCCCAAACAAAAAGACCATAGTGAAGAACTTCTCTAAAGCAAACTTCACACTACTCAAGACTGGTGTGGTATCCTTCAAGGCCCCTGAGTCAGAGGAAACCACAACCCAAGCTGCGGAAGCCCTTACAAATGCCTTCTATGAACACCTCCAGGACTGCATGGATCAGGCAATCCCAAATAAAACCAAGACTCTTTCCACAAAGGGCAAACGTCCAGTCTGGTGGACCCCAGCCATTAACAAACTTTACAATAAGAGGAGAAAGCTATTACATGATAGAACAAAATCCATAAAAGGGAAGTCACCCCTGATCATTATTAGTAAAAAATACGAGCACTCATAAAATCAACTAAGGCCAATTTTGAGAGAAAAATTGCCATGGATTCAAAGGACAATCATAAGGCCTTTTTCAGCTATGTTAGGAACCTGGGTGGAAACTCACAGATATGCTCAGAATTAGTCCAAAATGATACAAAAATCACTGAACCCACAGACATTGCCAACATACTGGCAGACAGGTTCAGTGCAAACTTCACCCTCCCCTAAAGGAGAGATAACTATCCCAGCCGAGTGTAGCCTCCCGGACATCTCAAATGCGCAGGTGAAAGCTGCTCTCTCTAAAGCTAAAAACACAGCATCAATGGGACTGGATGGTGTCCCCGGCTGTGTGCTACACGAGCTAAATGAGGAATTAAACCCGCACATAAGGCAGCTGTTTAATCTCAGCCTTACCACAGGATACGTGCCCAAGGAGTCGCGTGACGGCAACTGTGGTCCCACTCCACAAAGGTGGCCTCTACGGACCCTGGTAATTACCGCCCCATAAGCTTAACAAGTCTAGTCTGCAAAGCTATGGAGAGGATCATAATGGAGCTCATAAACAAAGATATAGGGACTTGCAGACATTGGACCCGACCCAGTTTGGCTTTGACAAGGGAAGACCATGCCTTTTGAACTTGGTCGACTTCTTCGAAATACTCACCAAGGCCATTGATGAGGGAAAGGCAGTCCATACAGCCTACCTTGACCTTGCAAAGGCTTTCGACACAATACCCCACTCGGGTATTGTAGAAAAACTTACCAGCTTAAATGTAAACCCATATGTCACAAGATGGGTTGCAAACTGGCTTAAGGACAGAACCCACAGGGTTAGAGTTGCTGGCGCTGTGTCAGACTCCAAGCCGGTCACAAGTGGTGTCCCACAGGGCTCGGTCCTTGGCCCCCTATTGTTTGGCATCTACTTCTCAGAAGTACAGGCCAACATGGGAGGACTTTGGCTGACAAAGTTTGCAGATGACTGCAAACTGGGCACCATAGTGGAAAGTGCATCGGACACGGATATCCTTCAGAAGGGACTCACGGAAACAGATAGCTGGTGCCAGAGCCATGGCCTGAAGTTAAACGCCAAAAATGTATAGTCATACCCTTCGGGAAAAACAAGGTAACCCCAAGCTACCATATAGGTGGCAATCCACTAAGCACAGAAGAGGTTATCAGGGACCTGGGGACCCAGGTTGACAGTGGCCTTTCTTTTGACACTCACATTGCTAAAGTGGTTAGAAAGACCTTCTACATTGCCCACCTGATCATGAAGGGATTCACATCCAGATCTAGTGAGGTCATTGTTCCCCTGTACTCTTCACTTATCAGACCAATGATCGAGTACAATGCCCCATTCGGGATGTATCTCACCCGACATCTGCAGCAATTGGAGAGACCCCAAAAGTTCCTCACCAAAAGGATAAAGGGACTCCAAAATCTGTCATATGCTGCCAGATTGAAGAAACTCCAGCTCTATTCAGTCGCATACCGTCTGCTCAGAGGTGACATGTGCCTGACATACAAGGCCATGTCCAACCCAGAATTAATGGACATGCTCCACCTCAAAAATCCAAATCCACCAAAACCACTAGAGCAAGCGACTTAAACCTTAGCACGGATATAAATAGGACGTGCTGGAGGGATAGATTTATCACTCAGAGACTCCCTATGCTGTGGAATAAAATCCCGGTCCATGTGAGGCAGAGCACCTCGCTGACTCTGTTCAAGAGAAATCTAGACCTGTGGATGGGAGATCGTAGGTTTACCCCGGGAATCATCTCTGGGTCACTGCTGGACAGAGGCATAACAAACTAATGGGCACAGTATTTTTTCATATAAGGGGTGGCGTAAGCCACAATAATTTGGGCTAGGCTTATAAATGCCTTAGGGCAGATAGCCTAGTATAAACCTATGAACCTATGAACCTATGAATAATGTTGATATTCACAAATGACATATGATTATTTACAAAATTCCAGATAGCTGGGCTGGCAATATTCCCCTATATCACAACATGTGCAAATAAATTATAGTCTACAAGTGTATATGTTTTGTTAATAATGTCGAGGAAATGGGACTTGCTTGTATGCATAACGATTTGCTTTCCTACTACAAAGTTGTTTCTGTGGCAAAGAGAGATAAGACACTCTTAGTATGTTTGGTAGGTGCATTAGTATGATAGTTTAAATCCAGAGTTGTGTAAAAATCTATAAGGTGTGTTAAAATGTATTATGCAATGTTATTTATGTTTTCTTTTTTTAAATATTAATATTTGTGCAATAATAAGGAAAGCATAAATTATACCTTATAAACACAATGAAGCACATAATGCATAGGATATATGGATCATGGTTCAAATCCTGCTTTTATCTTTTAACATTGAAAAATAATAAACACTTTATACAAAAATAATAGATGTTGACCGTCACCTGTCATATTTGCATGTTGCTCACCTCCACACAAACATGGCATAATGCCACAAATAGCAAGCAGGCATTGTCAGTTTCAGAAAAGATACATTGTCACATCTTGTGCTTTCCATCGTGCAAACACATTAAGTGGTGTTGCATGGCAGTCAGCATGCTTACTCAACACCTACAGGATTGTCATTTTCTAAAAAGCTACATTAACATCTATAGTCTTCCACTGCACAAACTTGCTAAGCAGTGTTGTGCAGCAGTCAGCACTCATGCAAAGTAATGACTGTAAAAAATTCACCTGTTGGCAAGCCTTCCCTGAGGCAACTGATTTAAGTTCATGGCCACAATACAGGTGAGCCAGGATTCTAATACTGCAGACTCCAACTTTTATTAATGCTGCTCCAGTGTAATTTTTATTAAAACTAACAATATAAAAATAATTATACATATAAATGACTATGTATAGCAGGGAATATCACATGAATTGTATGTGTGACTTAGGGTATACTTGCAATTATGTCTCTGTACTTACAAGTGTCTTTTCTGCCCTGGGATGGACTTCATACTTCAATGATAGTCATATAAACATGAATGTATAAACCAGGACATTGTCAGATCACACACATACATGTTTAACCATTCACTTTTAAACATGTCTGTATAATTAATTAGGATGTCTAGCAACCACTTCCTCTGTGGCAAGGAGGTAAAAACAATTATGTGAAAGACTATGCATCATCTGTTTTACATTGGTTTGAATCCCACATTGTACAAATTACTTTTTTGAATGTGTAAAGCCACCCAAAAAATATGTCAGATTATAAAATTTACACACCCTAATACATGTCTGAAAAGTTAACTCATGTAACAGTTACAGCAGCTTCCAACCCATAAACTTATACCAGCTGTCCTTCCTAATTAATAAACTGCCTTCTTTTCTGTTTGGCAGTGCTGCTCTCTACTTAACATTGTGCAAAAGTGGTTGGCATGGTGTGTGGGTTTGTACACTGACCATTAAATGGGATATTGCGAATTAGTGGGAAAACACTTTAAATGTTGCTGTATGATCTTTGTGGATATGGCAGCAGAAAGGAAGGTGTCTGATTTAGGGCTCAAAGATGGGGTGTAGAGGAGTCCAGAATATTCAATGGTCTCTTTGTAAAGTGTCTCAGCCATAGGCTATTGCAGGGGAACTATACCGAGTCTCAATATAAATCAGAGGCTTGGAATAGTTTTGCCAAGGCTGTCTCCAGTGCAGCTGATAGCCACATACTGGAAAGCAATGCAGACAACCACTTCAATGACCTGAAAAGGCACGAGCAGACACAAACTCAACCAGTGGCAGGATGACTTTAGGACTGCTGACATCCCACAGTTGTGTAAGTATATGGATAAAGATATTTTAAATTATACTCAGAACTGGAGATATACTCATATATATACTCAGAACTGGAGACAGAGGCTGGTATGCATGATGCTCTTTTTTCACTCCTTTGTACTTTTCAGCTGCCGAGGAGATTGCAATGAACTGGAGACCTTATTCTGAATGTATAGAAAGAGTAAAAGAAGCAAGGGGTATGTATGCTGCACAAAATAATTGTTATTGTATTGAAAGTACTGTTCTTCTATACATTAGTAGCAAATTAAGCATGCATATCTAAACTATAAAATCAAGCACATATGCTTCATTCTGTAGCTCAAGGTAATTGTAGGAGTCAATTGTAATAGTGTATTCAAATGTTGCAGAAGAATGGAGGATATCCTCATGTCAAAGATGCATACACATACCATGAAACAAGAGTCCTTCCTTGAGCTTCTCCAAGCCATCTCCAGACCACTGAATATGTGAATGATAATTCTGCCATGGTGTGGGGCACATGTCACATATGCAGAAAGACAGTATGTGATGCAAACAAATGCACACATATGCACATAGCCTTACTATCTTTCAGCATATAGATACAGTAGAATCACACACCCCACACATTGCCAGAAATGACAGATAACAATGCCTTCAATGTCTGTTCTCTGCATTTGTGCAGAGTATGGCATCATGCACCAATATCATGTGACAGTGAATGGCCCTTCAGCATTTTACAGGGTTATACACAAAACACTGATCAATAAATTAGTACAACTAGGTATTGATGTACTGTTAATAAGATGGATAGCTGCATGGCTTACAAATAGGACATGGGAAGTATCACACACCAACTGGGCAGGTGAAATCCTTGGTTACAGTCTAGGTGCCCCACAGGGCTCTGTCCTAGGCCCTTACTTGTTTAGATTATATCTTTCAGACCTTACTTTTCATCTGAGGTGTGCTACATTCGATAAGCTGATGACCTGAAATTGGGTAAACTGATTACAAGTGTTACAGATAAGGCATGTCTGCAAAATAATTTGACTAAAATGACCATTTGGGCACAGGATAATAATATGTTGATAACTACATCAAACAACTAAGCATATGAGATTTGGGAGACATAAACTGAAAGGTGATTATTCAATACAGTACACAGTGATTGAAACTGTAGAGTCATTTAAGGACCTGCGTATATGGGTATATTCAGCTATGAGTTTTTCGAATCATATCAACCAATTGGCTAATGATAGTTAGAGAACTATAGGTTGTATAAACAAATTTATAAAGTCTAGGAAATCAAACATAATGAAGTCATTGTTTGTTAGTTACATTAGACCCAAGCTTGAGTATAGAATAACAATATGGATACCCTAAAGGAAAACAAGCATGAATAAACTGGAAAGAGTACAGCAGAAATATACCAAGGGCATCCATGGATGTGAAAACCTAAGTTATTATGAAAGACTAAAATATCTGAACTTGTTCAGTGTCTCTTATAGATATTTAAGAGGAGATCTTATTCAGGTATATAGGGTGTTTAGGGACAACTACCTCTGGTAATGTTTGGGATTATCAAAAAGTACTAGAAAATCATCAGATAACCTATGTAGAAGATTCTATAGGAATAAGAAGTGTACTAATTGGTTCTCTGACAGAGTAGCTGATGCTTGGAACAGACTACCAAATTACACTAAAGCAAGTACTAGATTCATAGATTAGCACTAGGCTAACTGCATTTGCAGGCCAATTTAAGCCTAGCCATTTACCCCATGTAAGAATCAAACCCTGCACCTTGTGTTTGTAAGGTAAACACCTTAACCATTATTCCAATCTCCCACTAGTTTAGATATTTTTAAGAACAACCTGGACATTTATCATGGGAACAAATGTTGTGGTGCATTGGCAAGTTAGAAGGGCATTAATGCCCATGCTTGAAACATTTGTATGTAAGTATGTATGTATGTATTTATGTATGTAACCATCTTTATCAAGTACATGTCTAACCTGCATATTGGTACTTCTATGACTGTGGATTTTACATAAGTGTTCTCTAATTTTCTCTCTAAGGGTATAATTGGTCTTTCCCATATAGAAACATGGGCAGAACGAACATGCAGCTAGATGTATTACATTTTTGCAATTTGCACACAAATAAGGTGTAAACTTCTGAGATGTAACTGGATGTATAAACATATTGACCCTGACTATATAGTCACAACTACTACACAATCTACAAGGAAACATACCTATGTGATCGGAATTCCTCACTTCGACATCCCTTTCTCTATAACAGAGCATTCATTTCAAAATTTTCCTAGTCTTAAACAGGAACCTTGGACATTCCCCCACCATCTAATTTTGTCATCTGTAGTGAGGATTGGCCAGTTACATCTAATAATATCACAGACTACATTTATATTACTTGAGTAGGATAAAGATATACCTGTCAGTCTCCAGTTGTCCAAGCTAACATAATCTTTCCTCTCCACATATGTATATAATAATGGTCCTTTAACATTACCATCCCTTCGATGGCAGGCTCACTATACATTCTTCTCAAAATATTACATTTACTTTTCCCTACATCAATAGTTCCATTTTTCACATAACATATATAACCATTTACCTTAACTGATAGTCATAAAGCAGCTAGTTTAGCTAAAGCAGTGTACCAGGAAGATTTTTGGTCTCTATATTATAATATCTGAGAATGTTTTACTAATTTCAATTTCAGCGGTGCAGAGGTGCAGCAGTTAACATTGTTGCCTCACAGCAAGAAGTTCTCAGGTTAGATTCTCATCTAGGGTGCCTTCTGTGTGGAGTCTGCATGTCCTCCTTGCGTTCACATGGGTTTCCTCTGGGTACTCTGATTTCCTCCCACATTCCAAAGACATGTGTCTGGAGCATTTCTCCCTGTGCCTCCACTGAAAATAGGCTCTGTCCTAGTCGGACTTTCCTGGTCAACAAATGTTAAATAAATAAAGAGTTCTCATTACATCCTTTAGAGAAATAAGGCTTACCTCTATTTTTCCTGCATAAAAGTGCCTCATTGGCTGCCACATGGACCTCATTTTCTTTATAACTCCTTTCCTTCAATTATTGAGTTACTTGGGAAACTTCATCTTCAAAATCACAATCCAAATTGCTTAATCTTGACAGTCTCATACACTGCCCTTTAACAATATTCCTATATACATACTGGGGGTGCATACTGTCTCTATGTAATAAATTGTTCCTCTTATATGATTTCCTATAAATTCTCATTGTAAACTTCCTATCCAAGGTCTTCGTTACTTTCACATCCAGGAAGTCTATCTCCTGGTCAGAACTATTTACTCTAAACCTTAAAAAAGGAGGTTGTTGTCTCAAGGTACTTAACAAACTCCATCAATAAAGCGAGGAAGCCTGTCCATAACAAAAAGATGTCATTAACAAACCTCCTATAAAACTTTATATTTTGTACATAGATGATATTGTTGTTCAACAGATGAATGAGTTCCCATTGTGCAAGTACTATGTACCATACAAGTTAGCACATATGATGCCCATCACTATGCCCTGATGTTGCAGAAAGATATTATTCACCAAAATAATTTCTATTAAAGCACTTTCTCAGGTGATGGTCGCCCCTTGTTCAGAGAGATGACTATGTTGTTCACCATTGTGCCAGAAAATAGCCTGTCTGGAAGTTATGGTTAAGTAAGGATTCAACTGTGTCTGCTAAGTCATGTTTTAATTTATTGATAAGGCAACCTGGGATTTGTCAGGGCTCACTGATGCTGTGATTTAGCCTTAGACAGCACACAGATGAGCTGCATTCTTGGGAAAATATGTTGAGTAATGTTTGCATGGATACTTTGGGTGAAAAGCACTGGGGAAAGACGGTTGAAGTTTGGTCTAAATCTGTCAGCTAGCAGATTATCTATTGCCTCTAGGTGAGTATTGGTGGTGCTATCCATAGCCATCTGTGAACAGAGCTGTGTATTCCCCATAAGATTTTGTACTTACTTAAAAATGATTTGTGAGAACATCTCCAAATACAACATTGGGTATGCATTACATAACACACAGTAGAACTGTTAAAATAGTTGTACATCTTTACCTATTTCACATCATTGCATCACTTGCACATCATATGCCTGTATGTTTTTCATTGGAAAGGTGTGTACAAGGGCTTTGATAACATCTGAACTAAAAACAACCAAGACACAGCTAGAACCAGAATTTATTCCAGGATAATAAATGTGAGCACTTTCATCAATTAAGACTTCATCAGACAAAATTTAAAATCAGAACATGTGACCCTTAAATATGCTCTGCAAAAATCACATGACGCAAAGACACATGATAAAATACAACCATCACACGTAATACAAATAAAATGACAAAATTAAAAATAAATAGTTGAGAAAACTAAATTATCTCATAAAAGTACTAATACTTATAACATCATTTAACCTAGGTGGTGATGTGGCATTAAGGAAAACCTGCCACCACAACTCTCTTTCTTCTAACTTGATGGACCAAGGACCACCCTTGCCTGCTGTGCAACCTGTTCTAGAACACAAAATCTAAAGCTATGACTGGTGTTAGCAACAATATGCTTGCAGACCGCATCAGTAGACTTCAACTTCCTTATCTCATAGTTGTGCTCATAAATCTGTTGCTTCAGTTTGCGAACTGTCTTCCTCACATAAAATCCTGAACATAACCTACACATGGCAATATAAATCACCCCCTTGGTCTGGCAGTTGTAATTACCCCTAACTTTTAAATGGACATTGTTAATCACAATTTCAGCAGTTTCAAAAATCATGTGACAATGAGAGCATGCCCCACATTTTGTCATCTTTCCAAATGTTTTCTGTGTTCCATCAGACATACCATCAAAAAAGTTTTTGAAAGATTTCCCAAATTTATATATGAATTTCAGAACTAAACCCAGTTTATTGATAATCTGCTCATGACTAGCAAATAATTGTCAATTTTTGTTGATAATAGAAACCAAATGTTCACTATCCATACGGAATGTCATAACAAAAGGTGTACCTGTCCATTGAGGTATATTAACCCTTTGTTCTACAGAGGGACCCAATCCAGGATTAATTAAACATCCAGAGGAATCACCTGTACCAAACTCCTGAGCATGAATATCTAGGTGTCCCAATAAAGGAATAAAAATTCCATTCTGCCTTTTCCTGACAACTTCATTTTTAATATTGTTCACCAGATCTTCAGGATAACTACATGTTAAAAACATGGAACACAAAATGCTGCATTCATCAAAAAAATTATCCCACTTCGAAGCCATACTAGCTGCCCTGACCATTCTTCCCTTGATTACAGCATGTTTTTGATGGTAAGGGTGGTTGCTTGTGGTCCTTGGTCCATCAAATTAGAAGAAAGAGAGTTGTGGTGGCAGGTTTTCCTTAATGCCACATCACCACCTGGGTTAAACGATGTTATAAGTATTAGCAGTTTACTTAAGATGATGGCTTTTATGAGCTAAATCTTGTTTTCTCAACTATATATTTTTAATTTTGTCATTTTATTTGTACTACATGAGATGGTTGTTGTGTCTTTGTGTCATGTGATTTCTGCAGACAGTATTTAAGGGTCATGTTGTGATTTAAAATTTTGTCTGATGAAGTCTTAATTGATGAAAGCCCTCACATTTATTATCCTAGAATAAATTGTGGTTCAAGCTGTGCCTTATTTGCTTTTAGTTTAGTTGTTTGATATTAGTTTTTTTATAACTGGTATGGCTTCTGGTATGGCTGAGGCTCCAGATTTGTTTCAGTTAGCTATGGAGTTAAGCGCTGTGCAAGCCTCTCTGCCTAATCTCACTCGGCTTGTACAGCAGCTCACAGATGAGAGACACGTTGTGGTTCGTAATTCTGGGTATGGAAAATATGAATTGAGTTCCCAGTTTTCAGTGGTTACTGAGATTCCACCCAGTCAGCAACAGTTCATGCGACAACAACTAGAAGTGACCAACCTAAATTTCCCGGTGATGGTGTTACAGGGGTAAATTTAGATAACTGGCTCAATACTGCTATTTCTTTTGGTGCAGTACCTGAAATGGTTTCAGCATCTTTGGATAAACAGTTAAGTGATTTCCAACAGAAGTTGGTACATTATCGGAAGCTCCAGCTTAAGAGTTCTTATTTGCTGGAGTGTACTAAGCTCAATATAATGCCAAAGGGTCTTCGGCAATGGAAATATCCAACAGGACTGGTGGAGCATTAAAACTTGCATGAGGATCTTTTGGCTATGTTTGACCAGCATGGCTTTGAGCTGATGGAGCTGCTGGTCAAACATAACTGTATCAAAATGGATATCTTAAAATAAGGTATCAAAGTATTGGATACTAACATTTCTAAACATTGTGCTTTCTCCTCTCATATTAATCAGTATCATAAAATTTATACAGAGGTGAATGATATTTGTAATTCAATAATTCAGTGGAAATAAAGAAAATTAAAAGGGACCAATTAGACTACGCCAAGGGCATGAATTACCTGGCACCTCCAGGTGGACAACAGCGATTGGATGATGTATTTCATGATGAAATCAGAGGCTGTCCAGCCTCCTAGGCTAATGGTAATGGCATTGTAGAGCAGGATTCTTTCGAGGAACAGGTCCCTTTGGACCAAGCACAACTGAGATGTTCCGAACATATTTGGAGCAAGAGACAGGATTCCAACAACAATCTCCACTAGTATAGCCAACGCCCACATTTCCAGCAGAGGACTGATCCTTTCAGGTCGAGATAGAATCAGAACTAAGTTCAGACAGTTTCAATACTCAAAGTACTGTTAAAATCATTGTAAATAGTATGGATGATTTTTTTCATTTATAATTACAGTGCCATGGAACTTTTGGTGGAACATGCTGATATATTTTGTCATGGTATTCTTTTGTACCAGATAAGACATATGGACTTGGTCAAAACTATTTTAGAGCTAAAAATGTGTATTCATAATTTAAATTTGAAATTGTTTTTTGTTGATGTTGACATGGTGATGAAACGTCCAGAGTTATTTGTGGCTAGTATAATTAATCCAGATTTGCACCCTGTTTTAGATACTGTAATTTCAGCAAATATGTGAGCTAGATATCAGACAGTTAGTTAAAACTAGGTGGGTGAGCACCGGTAGTTAGAATTTAGGGAAAATTCAGTGGGCCCTTTTGAAAGAATTTATTGCAACTCCTAATGTGCTTGTGATGCAACCTGATAAGGGGACGGACTGGTTGTGATGGATCAACTAGATTACGAACAGAAGATATTGTGTATTTTGTGTAGTGATGGCTACGTGGAATCTTCATGGAATGAGGTAAATGCTGATATAAACTCATTGACGTAATTTTATATGTTATGCTTATGCAAAGTGAAATTACAATTCAACATAATAGGCTTATTTCCAATGAGACACCACATATACCTAGCTATTTTTGGACTTCCTAAAATATACAAGGATATAAATAATCCACCCTCAGACCTATAGTGAATGCTGGTAATTCAAAAACATATTACATAGCTAAATTTATTGATGGTATTTTGAAGCCCCATGTCATGGCTATCCCACACCTTTGCAAGGATTCTTAGGACTTTTTAACTAGGTATAATAATATTGATGTAAAGGTAGATTTTATCTTCCTAACCATTGATGTTAAGGACCCTTTCATTTGTATCCCTCACAATATTGGCTTACAATGGTTTGAAGATTACTTGAGTTTTTATTTCAGGTTAGAACAGTCCTTGACTAATACCTTAACTACATTGATGGGTTTGGTTTTGGATACTAGCCATCTATTATTTCAAGGTCAATATTATAAACAGGTATCGAGAGTCACTATGGGTGCCCCTTATGGCCCCTTTTTTTCCAATATTGTGATGGCAGCATGGGAACAACAATTTGTATTTGATGATCCATTTTTTCAGTGTATCCAGACATGCACTAGGGATTTAGTTGATTTATTTTTGGTATGGTCTTGCCCTCCTGCATTGATTGATGACTTCTTGAGGTATATTAATGATTCTACATCATTTTTGGAGTTTTCCCGTACTACTGGTATAAATTCTATTAATTATTTGGATGTTTTACTTAGTAAGGATGTTAACTCACATGCACGTGCTTCCAGGATATATAGGAAGCCAACATATTCTAATAGTTTATTACATTTCACCAGTTACCATAAAAAACATGCTGTAATCAAGGGGCAGATGGTCAGGTCAGCTAGGATGGCTTCAAAGTGGGATGATGTTTTGGATGAATGCAACATTTTGTGTTCCATGTTTTTAAAATGTGTTTATCCTGAAGATCTGGTGAACAATATTAAAAATGAAGTTGCTAAAAAAAGGCAGAATGGAATTTTTATTCCTTTATTGGAGCACCTAGATATTCATACTCAGGAGTTTGGTACAGGTGATTCTTCTGGATGTTTAACTAATCCTGGATTGGGTCCCGCTGTAGAACAAACGGTTAATATACCTCAGGGGACAGCTACACATTTTGTTATGACATTCAGTATGGATAGTGAACATTTGGTTTCTATTATCAACAAAAATTGGCAATTATTTGCAAGCCATCAACAGATTATCAATAAATTGGGTTTGTTTCCGAAATTTGTATATCATCATCATCTTCTTTCAGCTATTCCCGTTAGGGGTCGCCACAGCGGATCATCTGTTTCCATTTCTTCCTGAACTCTGCATCATGCTCGTTCACACCAACCACCTGCATGTCCTCTCTCACCACATCCATAAACCTTATCTTAGGCTTTCCTCTTTTCCTCTTATCTGGCAGCTCCATCCTTAGCATCCTTTTCCCAATATACCCAGCATCCCTCCTCAGCACATGTCCAAACCAACACAATCTCGCCTCTCTTGCTTTGTCTCCAAACTGTCCAATCTGAGCTGACCCTCTAATATACTGATTCCTAATCCTGTCCATCCTAGTCACACCCGGTGCAAATCTTAACATCTTTAACTCTGCCACAACCAGCTCTGACTCCTACCTTTTTGTCAATGCCACCGTTTCCAGCCCATATAACATAGCAGGTCTCACTACCCTCTTGTAGACCTTCCCTTTCCCTTTTACTGGTACTCGTCTGTCACAAATCACTCCTGACACTCTTCTCCACCCATTCCACCCTGCCTGTACTCTCTTCTTCACCTCTCTTCCACACTCACCATTACTCTTAACTGTTGATCCCAAGTATTTAAACTTATCCACGTTTACCAACTCAACTCCCTGCATCCTCACCATTTCTCTACCCTCCCTCACATTTACACACATATATTCTGTTTTAGCCCTGCTGACCTTCATTCCTCTCCTCTCTAAAGCATATCTCCACCTCTCCAGGGTCTCCTCAACCTGGTCCCTACTCTCACTACATATCACAATGTCATCTGCAAACATCATAGTCCATGGGGCCTCCTGTCTGATCTCATCTGTCAACCTGTCCATCACCACTGCAAATAAGAAAGGGCTCAGAGCTGATCCTTGATGTAATCCCACCTCCACCTTAAATGTATCTGTCACTCCCACCTCAGTCCTCACCAATGTCACACTACCCTCATACATATCCTGTACCACTTTTATATACTTCTCTGCCACTCCTGACTTCCTCATACAATACCAAAACTCCTCTCTAGGCACCCTGTCATATGCTTTCTCTAAGTCCACAAAGACACAATGCAACTCCTTCTGACCTTCTCTGTATTTCTCCAACAACACTCTCAGAGCAAATATTGCGTCTGTAGTGCTCTTTCTTGGCATGAAACCATACTGCTGATCACTAATCATCACCTCCCTTCTTAACCTAGCTTCCACTACTCTTTCCCATAACTTCAAGCTGTGACTGATCAATTTTATCCCTCTGTAGTTACTGCAGCTCTGCACATCACCCTTATTCTTAAAGATAGGTACCAAAACACTTTTTCTCCACTCATCAGGCATCCTCTGACTTTCCAAAATTTCATTAAACAATCTGATTAAAAATTCCACTGCCATTTCACCTTAGCAACTCCATGCTTCCACTGGTATGTCATCTGGGCCAACAGCCTTTCCATTCTTCATCCTCTTCATAACTGTCCTTACTTCCTCCTTGCTAATCTGTTTCACTTCCTGATTCACTATCCCTACATCATCCAACCTTCTCTCTCTCTCTCTCATTCGCTTCATTCATCAGCCCTTCAAAGTACTCCTTCCATCTCCTCAACACACTCTCCTCACTTGTGTGTAGGTTTCCCTCACTATCATTTATCACCCTTACCTGCTGCACATCTTTCCCAGCTCTGTCCCTCTGTCTAGCCAATTGGCACAGGTCTCTTTCTCCCTCTTTAGTGTCCAATCTCTCATACAACTCTCCATATTCATTATCCTTAGCCTTCACCACCTCTCTCTTTGCCATGCGTCTCATCTCCTTATACTCATGTCTACTTTCTTCATCTCTGACAATCCCACTACTTCTTTGCCAACCTCTTCCTCAGTATACTCTCCTGTACTTCCTCATTCCACCACCATGTCTCCTTGTCCTCCTTCCTCTGTCCAGATGTCACACCAAGCACCTTTCTAGCAGTCTCCCTTACTAGCTCTGCTGTAGTTACCCAGCTATTCTGAAACTCTTCACTGCCTCCTAGTGCCTGTCTTAACTCTTCCCTGAACTGCACCTCACAATCACCCTTTTCTAAATTCCACCATTTAATCTTTGGCACTGCTTTCACACTCCTCCTCCTCTTCTTGATCACCAACATCATCCTTCTATGCTGCTTAACTACACTTTCCCCTGTCATCACTTTACAGTCTCCAGTCTTCTTCAGACTGGCCCTCCTACATAGGATATAATCCACTGAAATTTGTATATAAACATGGGAAATCTTTCAAAACTTTTTTGATGGTATGTCTGATGGAACACAGAAGAAATTTGGAGAGATGACAAAATGTGCGGCATGCTCTCATTGTCATATGATTTTTGAAACTACTGAAATTATGATTAACAATGTCCAATTAAAGGTTAGGGGTAATTACAACTGCCAGACCAAGGGGGTGATTTATATTGCCATGTGTAGGTTATGTTCAGGATTTTATGTGGGGAAGACAGAGCACAAACTGAAACAACAGATTTATAAGAACAGCTATGAGATCAAGAAGCTGAAGTCCACTAATGCGTACTGCAAGCATATTATTGCTAACACCAACCATAGCTTTAGTTTTTTTGTTCTAGAACAATTTGAACAGGCAAGGGGTGTTACTTGGTCCATCAAGTTAGAAGAAAAAGAGTTGTGGTGGCAGGTTTTCCTTAATGCCACATCACCACCTGGGTTAAACTATGTTATAAGTATTAGTCGTTTACTTAAGATGAGGGTTTTTATGAGATAATTTAATTTTCTAAACTATATATTTTTAATTTTGTCATTTGATATGTATTACATGTGATGGTTATTTTATCATGTGTCTTTGTGTCATGTGATTTTTGCAGAGTGTATTTAAAGATCACATGTGATTTTAAATTTTCTCTGATGAAGTCTTAATTGATGAAAGCGCTCACATTTATTATCCTGGAATAAATTCTGGTTCTAGTTGCACCTTCATTGTTTTTAGTTCAGTTGTTTGGTGTTTGTTTTATATAACTGGCTTTGATAACATATATGAGCACATTACGGGTCTTCTATTATAAACCCGAAAGCCGAAATAAGCGAATACGTGTACATCGACACATAAAGGTTGATGTATGAAATGAGCGAATGCCGTAAATGCCGAAAGGTAGAACGCCGAACGGATTTCCTCGGCCAGCAGGGTGATCGTGGGGATGAGGAAGTAAATTCTTTTCCCCACTGTTCTGCGGTCTCAGAGTTGGTATATTTAAGTAGGACGGGTGTGGGGGTGCAGGGGGGCTTGCCCCCCTGCAAAAACATTTAGAAAAGTGTTTTAGTTTAGGTTATTTTGGGTTGGGTTTACATTACCTGTATGGCACTGTTGCTTCCGGTATCATGTTCGGCGTTCTCTCTTTCGGCATTTATGGCGTTCGCTCATTTCAGACATCGACCTTTATGTGTTGATGAATTTAGATTCCCTTATTTCGGCTTTCAGGTTTATAATATATACCCACACATTACATATGAGACTGATGTGGTCATGAAGAACAGTTAATGACACAAACCCTGACCATCACAAAATACTGGTGGGCAACACCTGAATATTCTTGTGAATAGCGACATATTTGCGATGCAATTAATTCACCACAGCTACAAGTGAATCTGAACTAGAAATATATTTGTTTATATACCAGCATTATAATATGTGGAAGAAACAAGGCATATCTTCCCATGTAATTATTGTGACTCAAGGTTTCTGTAAGTCACATAGCATTTCATGATGGTAGGTCTATACCTACATACACACATGCCATACTGCAAGTGTCACTCTGCTGATTAAATGAGAAATGTGTAGAATGTTAATATACAAAACTACAAGAACACATCCCTTACTAAGGCGATAATATACACAGTATAATCTTATGGCAGCAGTCCTCATACTTTGTTTGCATACAGTAAATTCCATGAAGTTGCAACTGAATCAAAACATGTGATATTTTTGTGTATATTACAGCATTTCAACTTGTGGACGAAACAAGACTTATATGCCCTTGTAATCAGTGTGACTTTATATTGATGTCTGTCACAGAGCATTTAATGATGGTAGATATACTGCAACTGTCACTGTGATGGTTGAATGAAAACTGCATAAAATGTTGATATGCTCCACTACAAAAACACATGCCTTACTAAGCCAACAATATACATAGTATCATCTCATGTCAGAGGTTCTCAGGAGGCATATTACTATAGCTGTTATGGAAGGAACATGTAATCAAATGGCAGCAGTAACCATCAGTGCATTACCTCTCATCACAGACTGTAATACTCTCTTGTAGAACTATTGTACAGCCACACCTCAACATAGCACATATAGACGACAGCAACATTGATATGTAAATTGTTCATAGTGTCATATGGCATTGCTAGACTAATGGTGAACATCACATAAAATCCTAGCTATTATTATACTATTTATACTAAAATCACTATATCTATATGATGGAAGATAGTAAGTCTACGTGCATATGTGTGTATTTGAGTGTGTTACATACTGCCTCTGTCCATACATGACATGTGCACCACTCCATGTCAGAATTAGCAATCACACATCCAGTGGTCTGTAGATGGCTTACAGAGGCTCATGCAAGGACTCTGCTTCATGGTATGTGTATGCATCTTTGAGATGAGGACATCCTCCACTCCTCTGCAAGAAGGATGTCATGTGACCAGAGGGGAAAATGCCACAACACACTTCTGGTTTTCAGAGTGTCAGACAACACTTTATAGTTGATGACATCAGCAGTTCCTGGGGAGAAGATGGTAGTAGGAGTGTCTCATATGCTGTTCTAAAATGGTCTCCAGAATGTGAACTAAGTGAACACAAACACGCACACACCAGTTAACTGCAGTGAGACTAGCAGTGTATGCTTGTGAGAAGTTGTTCGGAGGCCTGTATGAAATGGCTGTGTAGGCATGTACAAATGTAAAACTTTTTGTTCGCCAGAACACAATAGTTGACAACTGTGCCATCCCTGAAGTATGCTTTTTCCTTGTCAAACTGATCTTTATAGATGATTACATCATCATTGTATGATGTAGGTAGCATATCCTGATATGAGAATGGTATGCAAAGTGTGGAATTTGGATTTTCTGCTGTGGTTCCAACATGCATGTATATTTTAAAAGACAGCTTTTCAAACTAGATGCAATAAGCTGTCAGTAATACATGTTTCAGAGCTGAGACACATGCACCTGTTTCTGAATATGTTGTGCATGTTACACTCTTACAGTCTCTCACACACACACACACACACACACACACACACACACACACATACATGTTTTGTGATCAGCATGGGTGCAACTGTGGATATATGTATATTCATATTAGTGATGAAGTGATATCCCCATTAAGACATGTATAAGACAATCTCAATGGCTATTGTCAGTATAAAGCTTTAGATGATGTAACAATGTAGTTGTGCTATTTATTTTATTATTGTAGGGTAGTTAACATCTGGGAACTACTACTGACATATCCATTTTCAAGTGCATGAGTGCAGGGCATACATGAGTGGGAGTATACAGTATGTGTTCAGTCTCTAACAAGTCCCTTCCCTTTGGTTATGTTTTTACATGGATTTTAATGGGATGAAGACTAACTGGGCAGTAAAAATAGTAATACATGCCAATTAGTTCTTTCCATAGTGCACTTCCAAGCAACTGGTTTGAGCAATTGATGGCAAAGTGTTTGCACATGTAAGATTCACATGTAATGAATACAACTTGAACTTGAGAAGTACATATCCATATAAGCTATGGTAGAAATAGCTGACAGATACTGTGGTATTCATGCTGCAGTTTATATTGGAAATGTTCTGCCAAAACGTTTATGACATTAAGGACTATTTCCATTGCTTCCTCCATCTGTGTGGAGTTAAGTGATGAGCAAACATGGGTTTCTGCATAACTGGTAAAAATAATAAGATCTCTGTTGGTTCACCTTCCTTTGTGCAAACACAGTATGTGGAGAGGCACAGCCATCAGCTCTTTGTTTAGTACTGAATGGAAGAAAAACTCCTACTGCCTAGCTTTATCTATGGTAGCAGGTGTAAGAAGAGTGAGTTCATATTCTGAGCACAAATTACACCGAGTTTAAATCCAGGTCAATTGGTTTGTTTACAAGTGTTGTCAGGATGGCATTACATAATTAAATTGTGATAATTTCTGCAAATGTGAGAAGCAATGACTACAGTGAAGTACTTTATAAAAATGAACATCAGTCAATTGATATATGCTAGCAGTATAAATATGGATTTCCATTTTTTTACATTCATCAGTCTAAATAAATGTTAGAGTAAATTTTTAAGAGCACTGCCTTTACTCTACTATAACTGTGTGTTTCTTTAGTGGAGCAAATTTAAGCAGCATTGCATGGTGGTAACCTCAGTATACCATAGGACAGAAAGAGACATTCACTGCCACTCGGTATTGGTACGTGATGACAAACTCCACACAAATGCAGAGGACAAAAAGTGAAGGGTTTGGTTAAGGGGCATTTCTGCCATGTATGTGGTGTGTGATTATATTCTTTGACCAGATTAAAGGTGCAAAAATGGAGTAGATAGAAGAGTGGTGTAATGGGAGGCAATCTTGAAGAAGAACAAAGGAGAAGCAATATAGGAATGTGCAGGAGGGAATTGGGAAACAACCACAGCTAGCCCCTTCTTCAGCAGTGTAATATGAACATAGATAGAAAGGTTGATAAATTTAGACTGCCACCTCAACACAGATGAGTGACAACAATGCAATCATGTTGTATAGCCAAATGGACCAAGTCAAGTGTATCAAGAAGACACACATGCAAAGTGGAGAGCTATGTATGATACAATTTTCTGTGGGACAAGTGTCTGTTTTTTTTTTTCAAAACAAGATGAATGTTGGAGAAAGGACATAGGTATGTCAGGGTCAGGTAAGTAAGGTAGTTGAAGAAGCAAGTACAGAAAAACCACGACAAACAAGACAGATACAGGGATGGTGAGAGACACCAAAGGTTGGAGGAAACCATGAGTGGGGATAGGAAGGGATGTCAGAAGCCCATGCCAATCAAGCTGGGGACAGTAATAACCTAATTCTCGACCTCAGAACTGTCATCACTGTCCACTTCCTCAGTTTCCTTTTGGAGTGATTGACATTTGGGTTTTCTCTGCATTCCAACTGGAAAATTATGATATCAGAACAGTATGATCATACTTATGAAAATAAAAGAGAGAGATAAGGGGTGTGGTAAGAGGAAAAAAGAAAAAGATAATTAAAACCATCATAAGTCACATACAATAAAGTGATAAAATATATTTTTACTTTTACGTTAACTATACATTTTATGAATCCAGAATAAGACTTAGAATTGTTCCAAATAATCTTTGAAATATGCATATAGTGCAGATATGCTGTTAAAATAACACATATTAAGTTAACAACATAGCATCTATGCCAGTTTTATTAAAATTAATATTTTATATATAAATATATAGTATGTATTTGTTACTTGGGGAATTTGAACCCACAACTTCCAAATACACTATTACAACTGAGTTTTCCAATTACCTTGAGCAACAGAATGAAGCACACATACTTGATTTACAGTTAAGATATGCATGCGTAATTTGCTAGTAATGTATGGAGAGCAATACTTCTAATAAAATAATTGTTAATTTCCACTGTATATGTAATCCTTTATTCTTTCAGTCTTTGTAAGCATTCAGCATGGACCTCTCTGTTTGCTAAAATCCCCTGGACAGTTGTAAAATAAAGTGGAGAGAAAAAGGGAAGAGCATTTTGCATACTAGTCTTGGCTATCTCCAGTTTTGTATATCATTTGAAGTATCTTTATCTGTTTACTTATACAATTGTGGGATGTCAGGAGTCCTAAACCCATCCAGCCACTGGTCGAATTGTGCCTGTTTGTGACCTTTCAGGTAGTTTTAATGGTGCCTGCATTGCTCCCCAGTGTATTGTAGACAGACTTAGCTATACTGTTCCAAGCCTGTAATTTATATTGAGACCCAGTGTAGTTCACTTGCAGAAGGCTATGGCTGTGACACTTGAGGAGGAGTGCAATGCAAATTCTGGGCAGTTCCACACCCATCTTTTAGCTCTAAATTGGGTGACTTCCTTCCTAGCTCCTGCCAATTCTGCACAGGTCATCCAACAACATTTAAAGTCTTTTCCTACCAATGTGTGATATTGCATTTTACAGCTACTGCACAAACCTGAACAACAATGCCAACCACATTTGCAGGTTGTTCATTAGAGAGCAACATTGCCAAAAAGAGAGGAAGGCATGGAATAGAAAGGGTAATGTAACAGTTGGCATTAATGTATGACTTGTCAGCTGCTATAGCTGTTAAATGACTTGACTTTTAGAATGTGAATCAGGGGTTATAAATTTTGATGACTTTTCACATATTTTGTGGGGCCTTACATGCTGATAAAAGTAATTTGTACAATGACGGATTCAAACCTATATAAAAATGAGAATATATGTTTTTTAACATCTGTGTTTTTCCTTCATTGCCACAAAAGAAGCACTTGAAGCAACAGAAAAGTTAAAACAAACTGAAATAAATAAAACAAAATCCACGTCAGCAGAACCAGCAGCAAAAAATCCAATGACGGATTCAAACCTATGTAAAAATGAGAATATGTTTTTTAACATCTGTGTTTTTCCTTCATTGACACAAAAGAAGCACTTATCAGGTGTGCTCTTTAATTATATATACACATTAAAGCGTGTGTGTTGCTACATTTCAGTTAACCATGTATGTGTGTGACCTGACAAGGTCCTGGTTTATGCAATGTCATGTGTGATGCAGGAGTAATGTGTGAAAATGTACTGCAAAGGCTTAAAATTGTATTGTTTTTAGGAAAGATTTCTGAGTTCTGGGTCAGAACACACATGCAATACAGTTTTTCAGCTAGACTTGTGTTATGCAAGCTGTGTATATAGCTATCATTGAAGTATGGAGTCCATTGCAGGGCAGAAATTACCAAAATATAATTGTCAAGATACCCTCATCCACACAAAGAATTCACATGATGCCCACTGCTATATACATAGTTAGCATGCATAATTATCTTTATAAGGATTTTTTTTATTAAAAATTGAGTGGAACAGCATTAGCAAAATTTGTTGTGTGCTAGATTAGAACCCTGTCTCTCCTGTATTACAGCCATTAACTTACACCAGTTGCCACAGGGAAGGGTGATCAACAGGTGTGTATTTTTTATACTCATTACTGTTCAGAAGGTTTATTGCCACAAGGGACATGTTTGTTAGACATGCTCATTAGTTATATAGATTTGAGTCATTAACCATCCATGTGTGTGGCATGAAGGTTCAGATAATAAATATTTAATTGTAGAATCATAATTGTACTGATACCCACAGTTAGACAGAAAATATATGTGATATCATGTGTATGCTCAATCCACCTACTATTCTTAGTTATTTTTATGTATAATTATTTTTATATGAATTTTTATATAAATTACAGTGACACAGCATTAATAAAACTTTGAGTTTGCTGGATTTGAACCCTGGTTCACCAGAACTGTGACCATGAATTTATACCTTACAGGGATAGTAAGGCAGCAGCTGTATTTTTTTATACTCATTACTGTGTGAAGACTACCATGCAACACCACTTAACATGTTTGCACGATGGAAGATCACACCTGTACAATGTATCTTTTTTGAAATTGACAATGTCTACTTACTGTCTACAGGTGTTGTAGAACTGCAGGTGTTGTGTATGCATGCTGACTGCCACACAACGCCGCTTAGCATGTTTGCATGATGGAAAAGAAGTAACAATGTATCTTTTTTGAAAATTACAATGTATCCTTTTTGTCTGTGACAGTACTCTGTTTGCACACAGGTAAGCAATGAGCGAAAAAGACAAGCAAAGGCAAAAGTGCATTATCATTGTGAAAACTGGCTCTACTTTATACTGCCCTTATCATAGAATCTGCTGACTGTTGAGCAATGGTGCTAAACAGGATTGCATTTCTTAAGGCAACTTCCATTAGATTTAAAATATTTATACATTTCACCGTATTTGCACTAAGCTGCATGTCACACAAATATTAATATTAAAAAAAATACAAATTAAATTTTAACAGATGGAAGTTTTTATACATCTCTGGATTTGAACTATCATACTAATGAAGCTACAAAGCACACTAGGAGTGCCTTATCTTTCTTTGCTACAGAAACAACTTTGCAGTAGGAAAGCAAATCATGTCTATACAAGCAATTCTCATTTACTCCATGGTATTAGCAAGACATATACATTGTACACTCTCATTTGTCTGTATACATGTAGCTTACATATGTAGTGCAATGATAGAGCACACAACCATTTATGAATATGTTTGCATCAATGCATCTCTGTCTTCTCTTTGTATTGTTATACCTTCACCACAAAATCACCACGAACATGTTAGGAACTGTGCAGACAGCAATTTATTTCATCACATAAAAAATAACATAAAAACAGCACGCAATCACCACTAAGCAGTTTCACCTTACAAAGGCATCATCAGAGTCATGTAACACTCACATAAAACATCCTTATATACAAACGTCAACCTCAAATGTAACTCCCTGTTATAATTACTTAATTTAACTCTTTCACTTCATAAAATTCAGAACACATTATAACAAGCTAATATGTCAAGAGTAATCGAATAATACAATCTTCTACAATATGATATAAATGGGTCTATATTATATTATTGAAAGGAAAGAATCTCGAATGGCTTAAATGTCGAAGTTGCTGTTCATTGATTTGTGTCTTGTGAGATTGCGGTACAGTAAAGATCAGGAATTTGGCCCTTTCCTCACTGTAGTGCGATCTCGGAGTTGGTATATATAATTAGTGGGAGGTGTGGGGGCACACCCCCCCCCCCCACAAAAGCAATTTTGATGAACGGCAATTTCAACATTTAAGTCGTTTGAGATTTGTTCCTTTTAATAATATAATATAATATAGACCCATATAAATAATAAATATTAAAAATTCACCTCAAGTAATTTTTTTCAGCTTATGTGCCATACATATATATAAAAAATATATAAAATCAGATTTTTGGATGATATATTGATATTGTGGGGAGGAAGTGAGGAGGAAGCAAAACAATTTGTAGACTATCTAAATAGAACCACAAAGTTTCTAAAATTCACATATAGAATACCTAACACCAAAATTATTTTTTTGGATATCATGCTGGAAAGAGATGATCAAACTGGGAACTTGGCATCAAATATTTTTAGGAAAAAAAACTTATTCTAACATGTTATTGAAGTTTAGCAGCTGTCACCAATTGCACCGGAAAAGAAGTGTGGTCAAGGGACAAATGGTTAGGTTATCAAGGTTAATTAGTGAAGATGTAAAATTTGAACAGGAAATAGAAACCTTGATACGAATGTTCAAGAACAGGGGTTACCCAATACATTTTCTTATTAAAATAAGGAATGAGATTAAAAGAGGTAGGAGTTCTAGGTTTACCCCCTATTTTAAAAACAACTGGTAATATCAACAAAGAGAACAACAAGGGGGGACTATGAAGGAGCTGTAATGGTTATGGAGTATAATGACAAAACTTCCAGACTGGTTACCAGGTTAAATATCTTGTGGTAAGGGGTCTTTCATGTAGCCCTTAAGTCAAAGATAGGCTTTAAGAAAAAGTAGCTTATATCAGGTGTAAGAATATTAAGGAGTTACTAGAAATGTACGATACAAGACCTTTTGAGAAGTATAGGTCACTTATGAGTAAATGTGGAGCATGTAGTTATTGTAAATACATCAGTGATGGACCATATGTGGCCATTATGGGTTATCACAGGAATTTACAATGTCCAGGTCGGTGTAATTGCAGCACAAATATGGTGGTTTATGTTGCAACATGCTCAACCTGCCCTGGTTTTTATGTGGGCAAGACAATCAGAAGGTTGAGGGATAGAATAGCCGAACATAGCAGGGACATTAAGAATAAAAAGACAGCGAGTGCGCTGCATGCCCATACTACCATAGTCTCCAATTTTAAAAGGTTCCTATTTTTTATTATAGCTAGAGTGTGCACAAATGAAAGAGGGGGAGATCCAAAGTTGGAAGTTGAATTAAGGGAAATCAAGTGGCAGCTACGGCTAAATGCTAGAATGGAGCTGGGTATTAATGAAACTATATTAATACTAAGTGTCTTGAAAGTTAAGAAGAAAGAACTTTAATAATAATACCTATGGTAGTTACATTCACTAAACAATTGTCAGGTGTATTTCTTCATTTTATTATTTATTTATTGCTTGAATGATTTTATATATTTCTTTATATGTATATATATATATATATATATATATATATATATATATATATATATATATATATACACACATACGTGTGTATGGCACATAAGTTGAAGAAAATGACTTGAGGTGAATTTTTAATATTTATTATTTATATCATATTGTAGAAGACTGTATTATTAGGTTACTCTTGACATATTAGCTTGTTATAATGTGCTCTGAATTTTATGAAGTGAAAGAGTTAAATTAAGTAATTGTTACAGGATGTTACGTTTAAGGTTGACATTTGTATATAAGGATGTTTTAAGTGAGTGTTACGTGACTCTGATAATGCCTTTGTAAGGCAAAAGTGCTTAATCGTGATTACTTGCTGTTTTTATTTTATTTTTTATGTGATGAAATAAATTGCTGTCTGCACAGTTCCTAACATATTTGTGGTACTTTTGCAGTGAAGGTGTGGCAAGTGGATGTCCGTTTCCTTGGTTCTCTTTGTATTGTATTCATTCTTCTCTTATCTGTGCTGTACTTGCAGATGTGCAGTCTATAGTGCATTTTCTATCATTGTTCTTTAAATGTCTGATAAAAATACATGACAGTGAAAAACATTTTTCAGCAAAGGCAGGAGAGTTTAGCTATTCCTGAACAAAAATGGTAAATGTGTGCTATTTGGTTCCATTTAAAAGCTTGCTAAAGTTATTTCTACACTTTGTAAGTGTATCTTGGGTGACACACCCAATGCAGTTAAGATAGTCTGAATTGCTATTGTGTCTTCTTTCTCTCTCCCACTAATCACTCACAGTTGCAAGCCATTAACAGCTAACAGTGTTGTAGAGCCTACACTGTTTACATCTGCTATATGAAGTCAAATGTTTGGTATTCAGCAATTATGATGGTTTCACGCCTCATTTGCATCTTCACTGTGCTCAAAAGCCTGAGTCTATACTATAAAAAAGTAACTATGTAGCTATGAAAGTTGAAGGTTAGGAGACTTGTGTACGTGGACGAAAGAGAAAATTGCTATTCATTTGACGGTGCTTTATCTGCAAAGAAGGGTTCTATTTTTGATAAGGTATGCTTGTAGTATTCTAGTACATTCTAGATTTTGAAACAAGTTACAAATGTATTTATACATCCAGGAGAAAATGGAACTTTCATCTGTATGCATTTCTTATACTTCACTGTTGGCATAGGCATTTTTGGCAGGTATTTACATTTCACAGATAGACAAGTTATTCACTTTCATCACAAGTATTGTTAACATTGTATTTTACAATCTTCTATCTTATTGCAGAAAAATGTTAATGTATGTGTCAGTGACACAGCTGTTATGCTTCTGAGATGGGCCAGAGACCCCTCCAGGGAAGTGGTGAGCACAGTCAGAGGTAACTGGCAATTGTAAATTGACTGTTCTGTTGTAAATGTGTACACATTGTGAGAACTGTGGTGAAAGTATATGTAACAATTGAATTATGTGGTATTCCTTGGTTTGTATAAACCTTCATTTGTTTGTTGTTTTTGGGGTTGGGGAAACTCCTACCATTTTTGTGTTGCCAATGTAAGCACCTTTCTCTAGAAAATGTGTGGTCATCCTATTATTTTAGTGGGAAAATACATTACTAAAGTGGTATTCCAAGGTTTAGACCAAACAATGCTTTGTATGTTAGTGTGATGTGGTACAACCACATAACCTTCAATTTAAAAAACTAAAATGTGTGTTTCCAGTGGTTAATGTTGAACAATGGGTATATATAAGCAGGAATTTAGTTAGATGATATTTAGGGGTTGTAGCCTTCTCTGTTTTGTGTCACATATGATTATGGCACCCAAGCATACAAATTCATGTAAACCCCTTTTTAGTAACTCTGAAAACTATGTAATAGTGCAGGAATTCCACCACCCTGGCGCCTTTCTGCTTGAGAGAGGAGGTGGGGATATGGCTGACAGAATGCAGATTTAGAACCATTAAGTAAACAATGTCTATACTGTAGGGGGTCACACGAGGACTTATGATCAGGTTCATCATAGGACTACTGATCTGATTTCATCAGCCTGGAGGAGAGCAGCTGTAGTTGCCTGTGAACAGCTGGCTATGGTGGGCTGCTACCGAGTCTCCACTGACACCAAATTTAGAGTTCCTGTCCACTGTCAGAGATCGCAAGAGCTCAGTGGAAACTGTACACCATGTGATTGATGTTGGCACTGATGTGGCTAGGAGGACAACTATATCCCAGGAAGAGCTTCCAGGTAAGCTTACATGTGGCAAGTTTCAAATTTTCTTGTATAATAAAATTTAACATTTAAGTAATAGTTATTAATTTTTATGAACCTGATAAATGAATAGACTTACATCTGACACTTATTCATTATATGTGGGCTGCGAGTAGAAGTGTCAGCCAAGTTGCATTTAAAACTATGCTTAACAGACATATAGGCAATTGTGTATCCACTGTCACCCAGTGTTATTCCTATTGTGATGTTGAATTTGCATCCTTAACTTGCTTCAATTCATCCAGGAATATCCTCCCAACCAAGTGTGGAGTCATCTGCACATGGTAAGCAAATTTTTTTTTTGTGGATTATTAAAGACCATTTGTCAAATATATTCATTTCTCTGTATGTTGGGGGTGGGTGTAATGAGTGTTGTGTATTGCTGTACTATCTGCAATAGTAGGACCGGTGTTAGTTTGTTATCATATAAATTGTTTTAAATAATATAGTTTAGTATTAAATTTATTTACTGTGTTCATTGCTTATTATCACAGGTGATCCTGAAAGTGGAAGTGTAGGGCTCTTACCAATTGATGTCAGAGTATCAGTAGACTCTGATAATGATGGTGCAAAAACAGAGGCACAATTGGGGGATGCTGAGGTTGAATCTGACACTGAGGTTGACATTCAGCCATCCCCTGTATTTCCCTCAGACATGGTCAGTAGGCCTATGCATACCTATTCCACTGAGCCCTTAGCTATTGGAAAGGTGGAGAGTGACACACTTAATCAGGGTAGTGTACTTACTGTGGCTTCAGTACCAGTTGACTCTGGCCATAGCCAAAGTGTGGGTGAGGTGCCACACAAAAGGGTTGCTAGGGGTGCTTGAAGGAGGCCTGCTGTCCACCCTTTATTGATCTTGATGTTTCATTATGTGCCACTTGACATATGTTTAGGGCAGTTATAGAGGTGCAGGCACATTCCACTAGGGCCTCCAAGGACATGCTATGGGTTGTAGATGTGGTACAGGCTGATGTGTGTGACTGTGTCTGCTGTGTGGCTGAGTCAAGTGGACATAGTGAATGACATGATGGAATGTCTGCAGGGAGAAGGACAGCATCCACAAGAACATAGGCAAGCATCATCATCTCTTTTTAACCAATGTGGCCATGCCCAATCAGGCTCTCATAGTAGCACTACTTCTACTGCTCCCTCAGTCGTTGAGGTGTCCACATCCAGACATGGTAGGCCATGGGGTTGTGGTCCTGGGCATACACATGAGGAGAGCACATCCAGCAGAAATCAGTCACATTCAGGAGGTAGCAGCACATCTAACCATGGGCATGGATGTCCCAGTGCAATTCCTGGCAGAATCAGTTCTTGCAGTCAGGGGTGAAGACAAGAACTACCATGCATGGCTCACACCTGACAGTCATCACCTTGAGTGCCAATACAGGCACATGCAGAAAATAGGTACACAGGTCATTTGAGAGACTTGCAACTCATTGTGTTTTATTGGCCATTTAATAATTTATCTAAATTTCTGCCTGCCTGACTATCTTATTCATGAGCACTCTCTAACTTTTGTGTCAGCCTTGGCCTCCTGCTCCCCCCAAACAACACCCTGTGCAAATGATGATAACTGCATCATCTCCTTGATTTTTTTGGATTCAGGGATGCATAAAAGTCTTTTGTCTGATGCACAGGGTGCATAGTTCTTAGTGGTATGTGCTTGTGATGCCTTTTTGAATATTGCACTGCTTTCTTACAGGTTTTTGTACTGTGTGCATCTTTGATGCATGAGGCCTATTAGTTGATAAAGAGCACTCATCTATTGACATAAGTCATTCCTGTTACATATTCGTGTCATTGCTGTAAAACTCACACATCTTCTACTTAGGTACATTAACAAGTAACAGTAGGAAAAGATCTGCCATTCATTGTGTTCTTAGCCATTAATTTTCCTATTTCAGGTTCAACACTTAGCTTGATAGTCATGCAGTTACAAGTGTTTTAATTTTGCCCCGACTGTGTGATGCTAGCAGTACACGACCATTACATGGGTAAGTAAAGGTTGTGATCACTGGCTTGCATCAATTTTACTATATGTATGTGCATAGGATGAAAGTTGTACCCCCTTAGTTGGTTAGCATGCGTGCTATTCATTGCATCTTGGCCAGGGTAAGGGCATAATGTGCATGCCTATGTCTACCGACACCTACAGTGGCTGGTGAATCACCCTTTGACTCCTCACCTGCGTGTGGTTGTGGTCACCTTGCCAGCTGTGGTGGGATGTGTGCCACTTCCCTTTGGTGTTCCTGCTGAAGCTATTTGCTCAAGACAATACTGTGAAGGATAGCACAGATAGTGAAATTTCAGCACAAATATAGGTATTGTACTGCAGGGCTCCCCTTGATGTATCTAGGCACCAGATCCATGACTTCTGCAGCCCAAACACATGCTCTGTGATATTTCTTGTTTAAGTGTGTGCCTTATTACAGAAATCTTCAGTGGGTGTGTGTGTGTGCATTTCTGATGGGCATCATTACCCATGACGTCTAATGCATACCCTGCATCACCCAGTAAATGACCTTGTGGGATATCCCCACTAGAAAACCTCTGGTACAGTTCAGAGTTGTGCCAGATATGGGAGTCATGGTAACTGCTACAGTTGCCAGCACACACATTTAGGATGATTCCCTTAGCATTACAGGACCTGGCAGTTAATGGAGTAGAAGCCCTTTCTATTCATGTACCCTCTTCTCTGTTCCCTGGGTGGTGCTTTGATCTCACTGTGCATGTAGTCTATGGCACTCAGGCTTCAAGAACGTGTGCTACAGGGTAGAAATCCTGCATAGTTGTAGCTCTGTCCTCAGTTTACTGGAAAATGTTGCTGTCACTGGCATGATGTAGGATCCTGGATACTGATAAGTGTGTTGCCCAAGCATATCCCCTATTGGTCTTTGGAAGGTTCCTGTAACTAATATTCTAAGTACCTTAGTTACCACAGGTACTGGTTCCCCTCATTTTACCTTTGCTATCAGTTGGGAATGACAGAAATTGTACAGTTTCTGTAGTGCATCTCTATCCATCCTGCAGTGCTCTACTATTAGCAGCAGCATCATAAACTTAGGCCTGTTGCACATACCTATGCAGAGGAGCAAAAGGAGCCCCTAACATTCTTTCTGTGTAGAGTAGTTTCTGTAGCTATATTCCAATAGGTTTTGGAAATTGAGGCTAAAAGCTGCACTGAGTAGACACAATTGCTTTATAGCTTGTTGAATAGCTCCTCCATATTGGATTGGTTGATTAGCATATAATTCACTTGCTTAAGTTGCAATTAGCATGCCATGATGTTTAATGGGTTTGCATGGTTCTACACTGTGTGCAGAACTGCTTACTGAATGTAAATCTGCAGCTACTGTCATGCACACAGTCTCTCCACACCATGTAGGCTTTATTGAATCTGTAAAATTGTCTTTAACAGGTAAAATGTTACAACATTTATATACTAAACACACAATAGAATGCTTTCATCTCACACATTGCACATGTAATTTCTGAATGGACATGCTCCACCTAAGAAAATCCAAGTCACTGCGAGCCGCGTGCTCTAGTGAGCTAAACCTTGCCACAACAAAAAATAGAACATGCTGGAGGGATAGATTCCTGTCACAGAGACTCCCCATGTTTTGGAACAAAATTCTTAACTACATTAGGCAGAGTCCCTTGCTAACACTCTTCAAGAGACGAGTGGATGGGTAACAGAAAATACACCCCTGGGATCACTTTATTGGCTCTGCTTGACAGAGGCTCAGTTAATTAATCAATGGGGCAGCAAAAGCCGACACACTCTGGCTAGGCTTAAAAATGCCCTCAGGCAGATAGCCTAGTATCTACCTATGAACCTATGAAACTAAGTGCGGAGGAAATAAATTCAACTACTATTTTAGAACATTTTTCATCAACATTATCATTGTTACTCTGTGGAATATAAGGTGTTTCCAGGAGTTATCTTTTCTGCTTTTTTCTTTCTTTATATAATAATTTCTGTATCTTCTATGTGATAGTTAACATCTGATCTTTTGCCTTCTATTATATTGTATTGTGTTCTGTTGTATGATATCCTGTCAAATTTATTAACTCTGGAGCTTTTCTGCCAGCCATACATTGAAAAAGGGCCTGTGATTGGCCAGTTGGACTTTCCCAGTAAACAAATCCTAATAAATAAATAAAAGGTAAAATCTGAACTCAGCATCGTAACAGCAACATATTGTATTATGCTTGGCTACCATAAGAAAGTAAAAATATTTAAAATGAACAGCAAAAAAAAAAAGTCAAAGTAAAGAAAGAAAAAAAGAAAGAAAGATCAAAAGAAATAAATATAATGGTATGTACAGTTAGACTAAATAACAGAAGTCCTTATCACTGACATTATGTTACCTGTAGAAAATGGTATAAATGCTTCTTGCTTTATGAACTCTCCACTATCATTGAGAAAGTTGGAAGGGTTAAATTCATGGAAGAACTTCCAGTGCATCTCATCGTGAAAGACCGAGTTTAAGTCAGTGATCACCCGGGTGCCCTGCATAAATAGATAAGATATCATTTAGCAGTCAATACTACTTTTCCAATTAGAAAGTATTACCATTAAACATTACTGCAAATTATGATGTACTGACTACCATAGAATATTTTTTTACCCTGAAATAATCAATACTTATATACATTCCAGATAGTTTTGTGGAGAATATAATCAATGCACTATCATCACTAACCTTCAATTTTATATTGAGCCTTAAAAAGATAAAAGTTAAGTATAGTGCTTTCTTAAAGAACAAGTGACTAGGCTATTATATTTTGGAAAGTTCTATCAAATTTTTTCAAGAAAGGAATGCAAACAACCTATTGTATATCAGAGCATTGTTACTTTTCAAACAAGAGCACATTTTGACATTTTAAGTCAAACTCTTTTGGAAGTATACCACAAAATTACTGCATATAATGGACATCAAAATGTTCAGCATAGCACCAAGGAGTATAGATGGAAAACCCTGGTTATTAGATGGGGGACCACAAATTTCTGCAGGCATGAGGTGTCCTATGAGGGTTGGTACTGACACAGTGATTATTGTCTATTAATTGTCTCTGCTATGTAAAGTCTATGAATTTAGGAAAACCCTAGAGAAAAATCACAGTTGCTGGAGATTAGGTATCTATAATCTTATGATTTATAAATTCTTCTCTGAAATGTGTGCAGTTTATAGTAAGATAAATTATTTTGTCTATGTGTGTTAGGTATGTCTGTATGAAACATGGTATTTTTGTAATGCTGCAATGTTTAAAATGTAACATTTTTCAAACAGTGATGCTTTTTAGTAATGCCGTAGTCTATTGCAGGCATCAGCAAACTGTTAAAATTTTCAGACTGTGTTTGTCTGTAGCCTTTAGTCACATAAGCGAACATACTTTAGAGAGGTTAGAATATGTGTAATATGTGTCCTTTAGACTGGCTGCTTGCTGTGTTACTTACATTACCAATATACTAGATAAAATCTGTTGAGAGAAATCAATCAAAATACGTTTTAGATTAATCTGCCTTATGGTTCCATACATTATTTTTTTATTTTTTTTCCTTAAAGGATCAACCATGGCTATGTACCATCCAGATTCTAATACCCATGGTTAATTATGTAAGGATTACAAAAAAAGTATGGAACCATAAAAGAAACCATGAAACCACAGAAAAAAATTATGGAGTTTTGACAAGTATTCAGGCAAATTAAATATCACACTGAGGAATATAAGAACATTTAGATAACTTTAAAAAAAAGAACACTGAAAATAAATTCACTATTGAATAAACTGCATGCTTAATGAAAGAGATTTCATTTAATGAAATTAAAGAACAAATTAAAACATTAAAAATTAACATAGTCCCAAAATTAGATGAAATAATTTCTGAAATTTATAAATGATTGCCTATCAACATTAATCTATTAAAGAAACTATAACAGTAATTGCAGTGAATTATATTCCTTCTCCTTGGAGTTATTGTTTAATAAGTCCAGTATTTAAAGTAGGTAAAGATACTGAGCAGTGTTCCATATATCAACCATTTTTTAATCAAAAACTGATTACAGAATATTTATGTCAATAATTACAAATAAATTAAATGAGGCAGTACATTATTTGATATACAAGATCAAACTGGATTTGTTTTGAATAGTAAAACTGAAGATGACATTAAAATAAGCTTAGTGATTGTAGACTATGTTAGAGCAATCCATTCTAATTTAGCTATTATCAGCCTAGATTTTAATAAAAATTACTCATCACAGTTGATTGGACCTTTTTATTTAAATATTAGAAACGTATAGGTTTCCAGAAAAAAACTGATTAACTTATTACAGAATATTTATACAAATTATAAAGCATATATTAAAAGTAAATGTTGTTTGTCTCATGGATTTGAAATTAAAAAAGGAACCAAAAAAGGTTATCCATTTCTCTCTTCAATATTTGCACTAATTATTGAACATTTTATAGTACACTTGAGAAATAATATTAATATGCATGGTTTCAAATTAAATGAAACCTCTCAAAATAAAATCCAATTATTTGTAGATGGCATTTTATTAACTGCAGACGACATAAGCAAATCTTTCAGAAAATATGTAGGTCTGTTCCATTGTCTGAAAAAGATTCAAAATGAATTTTAACAAATATAAAACACAATGTTTATGTATTATGCATGCAATAGAAATAAATGTATTAAATAATTTAACATTGGCCTAATCAAAATAAACATTAATTATGTGGGAGTGTTATTTCAGATAATGTAGAGGTTATCATAAAAGATAATTTTAACATCATTTTAGAAGATATTAACCTTTTATATACAAGTGGGTTTTTTTTTTGAAGATAGATTACTATTAATAAAACTTATTCAGTTACTAAAATGTTCATATTATACAATTAATGGCCCTTTTCCCAGATAAAAAATAATATGGAAAATCAATAAAGCACTATTAGATTCAGTATAGTATTCCAATAAATATAGAGCAGTCTACATTGATCATATCAGGGAATGAGATAGGGGAGGTAGTGGGTTTCCAAACATAGAAAACTTTGCCATGGCATCAATATTTAAAACCATTTGACTATAGTTAGATAATACAGTAGAAACATATTTGTACAAGCATGTATAATGATTCAGATCTCAAACTAATTGTTTCATCTTAAGATATTGTAAATAAAACATATTAACTTGATATTAAAATTGTTTAGAAATGTTGTCTTTAAAACCCTTCTATTAAATGGTTGTTTTTCAATGGAAAGACAAAAGAGATTTTTGATAGCAATATTCTTAACAAAATTATACATTTAAAAGTAAATAACCTTATCAAGTGGTCTGATTGCCTAAATGAAGTAAAAATATTATAAACCAATGAAATAATGCAAAAAGTTGAATTGGATAAAAAAATGGATGATAGCCTTGACTATAAGAACAAAACTTGAAAGAAAACAGTTGATGACAGAGAGTGAAAAAGACGCATATCCAAAGTTATTAGAATGCTTTCTAATAATACTCACTAATAAAGAAGATATTAAACCATCTTTGTCCAAACAATATAGGTTTAAATATTGATCTGAATCTCACATTTAGCAACAAATACTGGGATTTTATTAATCTTCTTAATTTAAAAGATACTAGTAATAGTGAAGCCAATAACTTAATTTTAAAATCTGTAAGTCAAATAACACCCATTTCCTTTGCAAAAGTTTTTATTTTAAAATATTTTCATAGAGTGTATGTTACCCCATAAAAATCAGTAAGATGTAGCTTTTCTCCTCAGGTCTCCACTGAAAATGGACCACCAGCCCAATGGACTAACCCAGTTAACAAAAACAAACAAATAAATAAATATGTTTAAAATTAATTAAGTTAAAAGCTAGAATTATGATAACATTGCCAAAGCAGACTATCAGGTATTTTTACAATCTGAAAGAAAAAGATTAAATACTGCAAATATATTACATTTTTCTTTATAGTGTTGTGGTCAGAGAGATGAGTGCTTACAGAAATGCTGATATTAATGAATGTTATAATTCATACTTATATAAATCCTTCACTATATACTTTAATGTGAACATTATTAGATGTAGCAAAAAAGATAATACCATAAATTGGAAAGGTAAATCTGTTCCTAGTCTTAATGTGTTTGTTGCACTAACCAGTACTGTATGCCAAAAATAAATTAATATTATAAGTTTAAGAGATAGTGGTAGAAAACTGAACTTCAAATACTAGATTATATTAAAAGTATTGTTAGATAAATATTATTAAATGCACGATTGTCAGCTCTAACTGGAAAAAAAACAATAATGTCTGATTGTGTTAATTTCTTACCATGAATTCCTTAAATGTATGCATTTGTAAATGCTGTAAGTGGTTTTATTTGTGTTATTATTGTTAACATAATATATATATATATATATATATATATATATATATATATATTAGCATTTATTACTATTTTTATTTATTTAAGGTTAGTCCTACTTGAACAGTTGCCTCTTTTCATGGGATACACACGTTGCCTTCATATTAAACAAGGGAATTGTGGCCAATACATTGAGGACCTTACAATACTCTTTGGAGGAGAGAAAATGAAGAAGTTCCTGGAGATGGTAGCTGGTGCTGGAGAGCTAATAATGCAGTTCTTGGAATTCCAATATGGAGGCAAGTACAGCAGAGATGGATAGAGGAGTAGAAGAAAACTTTCTGGAGGAAGGAGAAGGAGATTAACTAATTAAGACAGATTTGGAAATTGGAGGTTTGAATACACAAGTGCTGGTAGATTTCACCAACCAGTCAAAGCCAAAGGAAGAGGAGGAAGTGCAATGAAGTGATATAGAGGAGACAGTCTTAAAGGAGGAAGAAACAGAGTCTGGAAACAGAAAAAATAGCTGGTGAAGGGAAAACACTGGAAGTTTTCTTGATTGGTGGAGTAGCCAGTTTTAAGAGTTTATCTCTGCAACAGGGTTTTTGTTACAAGGAAGAAGTTTTGTGGGTACAGCAAGGCAAGGAAGAATCGAGGAAGGAAATGAGAGGGACAAAGATTTATAGTTTCTCACTGGTAACAGAGATGGCAACCAGTGGTAAGAATAGAAAGTAAAAATGGAGGAAATGTGAACAGGCATCACATTATGGGTAGTATTATTTTGCCAGTAGTGTTTTACATTAAAGTCATAAAAGCTTTCATTCATTTGTGAGCTGAAACATTTTTGTGAAGCGACATTTGAAAGCTGTAACTTGGTGGAAATTTTTATGGTTCAGACTGGAAAAAGAAATATAGCAGCACAGTGGAAAGACAATTTTAGATAAAATAAATGTGCAGTTTAGGACTTTATATATGGATGAGCATGAGCTAAAACTGTTTTTTTCTTTCACTATGTAATAAAGTACATGACGTTTAAAAGTATGTGATGAATGAAATGAATGGACTGGGATCTGGGAAATTTGGCTAACAATGGATGTTAAAGATGGGAAAATTCAACATATTTCAAATATAATAATTGTAAATAGCAAGAGGGGATTTGTTAGATACAGGGGACAACTTAAAGCATGTTATTTCTGTAGGGATGAAAATAATTCCGTACAAGACTGTAATAAACAAATTAATGACCAGCGTGGGGGGAGGGTGCATGCATCAAAAAAATGTAAGCCTGTTTATAGAAAACGTACAGAAATTGGACAGTTCTAGTTAACTGTTCTATATTAGAAAAGGAGATGAAAGAGTAGAAAAGGAAGAAAGTTCAGAAGAAGGCTAAACAGTACAAAAAATATTACTACAGAAGATTTCGAAAGAAAATACATTTTGGGGAAGGGGATACTGAAGATAAGGTAAACAATTAAGAGGTAGTTAGAGAAGAAATAATTCAAAATAAGCTTATTAATAAACAGGAAGAGGACAGATTTGCAAAAGAAAGTGAAGAGGAAGAAGAGTGAAAGGAAGACAAAAGAACAAGGACAAGATAGTGAGAACTCAATTGGTGGGAGACTTAAAAGAAGGAAAAGAAAAATAAGATCTGGAAGTAAAACACTTTCAAAAAAGAGAAGGTTGATATAGGAATTTAAGCATTATATGTAAGTAAAGAACATTAGAAATGAAATAAGAGGTTTGGTGGTGGAAAGGTGGAAAAAATAAAAAATTGATATTCTTGCTTAGTAGATACCAGACGTGACAAAGAAGAAAAAAGGAAAAGAATACCAGTGGCATGGGGAGCCATATTGTTTGATCAGTAGGAAATGGTTTCTTACCTGGCCAGTAAGACATGTTTTAGAATATAAATTCTTATTAAAATGAAGAAATAAGAATTATAGATGCAACAACAGTAGTACCAGGTGGGTAGTGATATGAGAATTAGAAAAAACGTATAAGATTAATAGGGAATTATGTGTATGTTAATATGATGGAGAGAAAACAGTTAATTGAAGAAATTAAAAAAAACATGTTAGTAAATATTTCAGTAGTGATGGTAAAAGATTTTAACTGTAAACTATTGAAAGAAAGGGGGAAAGTAACACAGGATGTTAAGCTTTTAAGGGATTAAATGAAATGTGGAGATCTGAAAGTAGGACAGAATAGAAAATGGACATATAAAAGGAGATTTTTAAAGACCAAAACTGACTGTATATTTTACCCAAAAGATATGAAATAAATAATGGGGGAGGCAGACGGCAGAAGTTTGAAAACATAGAGCAGTATGAGGTAGAATAGGGAAAGACAGCAAAATAATAAATGATGGAAAAGTGGCAAATAGATTAACTGCAGAGTTTAAAAGGAGGAAGAAATGATAAGAGAAAAGAAATATAATGGAAAGATCATATGACAATGAGACCATTTTATAAATATTGGACACAATGGTGTGTAGTGTATAATCAGACATATACATATAAATATATATATATATATATATATATATATATATATATATATATATATGTATATAAAGATGTGGGAAGAAGAATATTAAAAAAGAAATAAGAGGAATATAAAGACATTTAACAGATTTAGAAGAAAAAACAATAGAACAAGTTAGTGAAAAAATAAGGGAAACAGAAAAACAGATCTATGAAAAAAACAGTAAAATAAATATGATCTTATGAAGGCAAAGATTTTTTTTTCTGAAAGGAAAGCAAGAGGAGGTTCCCCTTTATTTAGGAATAAAATGTAAAAAAGAGACAAAGAAAGATGAATGCTATCTTACATGGCAAAGGAGAAACCAAATGCAAGAAGCTATGGAGGTGGAAGAGAAAAGGGGTATAACCAGAGAATATAATATACTCATCTGCTTTTATTGCTGTGCCAACCTACCTGCCAGTTAAAAACTAAAATGTTTTCCCCAGCACTTAACTTCAACTTGTTTGTACCAAGCTGAACTGAGGTGGACTACCAGCAACAACTATGTGCTGAGATACTAGACAACTAGAGGCTTCTGAGCTTCCAGAAAACATAAGTTACCTGTTTTTTTTTTTTTTTTTTTTTTGCTTATTTACATTATTTCCTGCACTTTTTATTGCCTGATGCCTGCTTCAATACTGTATTTATATACTGTGTACTAAACTGCACTGTTGTACTGCAACTGTCTGCCTTAGTGTGCCTGTTAAGCTGTATTTTATTGCTCTTTTCACTGTTTGCTAAGTTCTTTTTTGCTATTTTTACTGTTTGATAAGCATTCGCTAGTACTTTTCACAGTTGCAAAGTAATCTGTTCTGCTTGTTCTGGTTTTCCTGCAAAGCAGTGTTAAAATGCTTTGCTATTTTTCCTGCTGTTTAAAACATTTTTTAGTATCTCACTGCTATTTTTTGCACTATGTTAAATATTCTCTAGTGTTTCCCACTGTAACAAGGGTTGCTAGTAGCTGTAGCATAGTCCAGATACAGGTTTGCTACACTTGGGTCCATTTGTAGTGGCTGTTTGTTATGAGCACATTTTCCTGTCTGTCTTTGATTAGAAAGGGCCCTTCTTCATTCTAGTGATATGAGCGTGCTGATTGGAACATGTCTGGTAAGGGGTGGTTGGTCTAGGGCTTGGAGTAAGCATCCTCATTAGTCCTTTTGAAACTTTTTAATTTTTTTTCAAGTTTTTAGCTTCTGGTATTTAAGCCCTGAGTTTGAGGGGGGTATCTGCTTTTTGTATGTCACACAGCATCGTGCACTACTGTGCAACTGTGCATCATAGCCAGACAGATAAACTCAACAATTTCTCCTTTGGATACAGCTGTAGCACATTAGTGTTGACCTCATCCTTAGTTCTTTCTCTGGTCAAAGAAATGCTGATAGTGATCTGTAACCTACTAATCCACCAGCAAAAAAAACCCTGTCAGAAATATCCATCCACAGAGACCCCCCCCACCCCCCCACCCCCGTGATGACAGTTCTTCAACCTATCATTATGGACAGTTGGACTACCCTTGCCAACCTTGTTAACTTGGGTCTTTTGAGGCAGCATAGCAATTGCCTCATGTACACTGACAACCCTCTGCTAACAACTCACTCTAGTTCAGAGTGCAAGAAATGTATCTACACCAAGAATCTTGAATCCATGCTCTCTCACACACGAAACAGTAACAGTGAAGAAGTTTTCAACCCGACCACCACAAGTCATGCACATAGTACTACTACTCATACACACAGTACACATCAAACACAAAAATCAACATGCGCAGAGATTCTCTCAAAAAATTACTGAAACACTAGAGACCTCCAAAACGCAAGACTGCTACAGCTAACACTGTTTCCACAGCACCCATGACATATAGTAACACCAGTGTCTCACCTACCATGCCTGTAAGGCATAACACTTAAAAGCCGAATTTTCTTGTCATTCAAGATTCCATAGTGAGACAAACAAATGTCCTGATCACCAGACTGGACAAGGAGAAAGTCACAATCACAGTCCTGGTGCCAGGATTCATCAGACCATGCATGCACTTATGTCTATCAGCAACAAGTACCATTATGACTCTGTCACAGTTCATGTTGGATTGAATGACCTGAGACATACCTCACCGGGTTATATGAAGTGAGACACAATTGAGCTCTCTGAGTAAGTGTCCCAGGGAAGTATGTCCCTAGCCTTGAGCAGCATACTACCATTACCTAGAATGATGTCACAATATAAACAAAAAATTATTGATTTCAATAATGGGCTTAGTTTTTGGTGGCATTCAAAGGGGATTCATTTGCTGTCAGCCTCGGAAGCCACAGTCTACAAACCTCGCTGTTTTGCCAGGGACAGTTTGCACATAGCACCACTAGCCTTTGGCTGCTAGTAAAAGCTCTTGCCTCCCCCATAGTGCCTTTTTTAGTCAAAGTCTGGAAAACAACTTACCGATGTGAAATTTGCCAATCAAAATAAAATAAGGGTCATGTTGCTAAACGGTTAGGAGCTTAAACCAAAAAATGCACACCCTGGAAAGCACTTCTATCACTGGTAGATCTAGATGTCTTGCAGTCACAGAAACCTGGTTTAAGGCCTCTGAGAGTACCCTGGCCTTGCAAGCCTACAATGCCTTTCACACCTTCAGACCACAAAATGAATGTGTAAGAACCAAAGAAGGTGGTGTTTTTATCTATATTACAGATACATTCACCTCCTGTATAGTTAGACTGGACAACTCCATGGAGTTACTCCAAGTACAGGTTACTGTGGGTAAGACCAGCATTCAAGCCATAGCCAGTTGTAGATCCCCCTCCATGGGTCATGATGTGCACAAAGCCAAACTGGAGTCTATCCAAATATTCCCAAACACTCTGGTTATCGGGGATTTCAATTATCCCACCAGCAAATGGGAAACCTATGCTAGCCCTAACTCACCAGTGCAAATGTTGACTTTGTTAACTCAAATGCTCTGAAGCAAATTATTCATACCTAACACCAGGAACAAACATACTAGATCTGGTCCTCATTAACATGTCAAACAGATGCACTGCCACACCTGTCAGACCTTCATTAGTTAAATCTGATTACAAATTATCCAACTTCAAGCTGGCAGTAACACCAGAACCCACAAAGGGCAAAATCAGACCAAAAAACTTCACCAAGGGAAACTATACCCTCCTAGGTGAAGGTATAAATACATTCCAAGCCCCACCCTCAGCTGGAATTGGTAACTACACCAAAGCTTACACTAAAGCCTTGAACAGTCACTTGCATAAGTGCATAGATTCAGCTGTACCAGAAAGAATCAAAGCCAGGACCCCTAGTAAAAACAAGCCACCATGATGGACACCCAGCATCAACAAACTTTACAATAAATGCAAAACGTTGCTGTCCAAGAAACAAAGGTGAGGCCCCAACAATAGAAAAGCCCACTCTTCAGCCTCAACAGGCAAATAAGACAACATATCAAATTCTCTAAGAGCTCCTTTGAGAAAAACCTCGCAAGCACAGCCAAGGACAACCATAAGGCCTTTTACAGCTACATACATAATCTAAAACGTAGGACCTAAGGATATGCTTAACTAGTGACTAATGGTATCACACATATTGAATCCACAGAGATAGCAAACCTGCTAGCGGACAGGTTTGGTGAAACTTTCACTCCCTTATTCCATCCAATCTTATTATAAACCTTCCCACAAACCCCCCCACCCACTCCACGTATATGAAGAGCAGGTCATTAAAGCCTTGTCCAAGGCAAAAAACACAGCCTTTACGTGACCAGATGGCATCTTAGGCTGTCTTCTAAATAGGCTAAAATGTAACCTAGCATCACCATCAATCCCTTTTCAATCATAGCCTAAACACAGGCTTTGTTCCTGCAGAATAGAGAACAGCAACAGTTATTCCCCTTCACAAATGTGGCTTAGCAACAGACCCAGGGAATTACAGACACATAAGCCTGACCAGCCTCATCTGTAAGGCAATGGAACATATCATTATGGACCTCATAAATGAAGACATAGGCGACCTCCAACCCTGGATCCAACACAATTCAGCTTTGTCAAGGGCAGATTCTGCCTGTTAAATCTGGTGGATTTCTTCAAAAATGTGACCAAGGCCATTTACGATGGCAAATCTGTGCACATGGCTTACCTCAACTTGGCAAAGGTCTTCAATACAATCCCACACTCAGGCATTACTGACAAACTTAGCAAACTGAATGTAAGAGGAGATGGTCAACACTTGCACCACACCACATGGAACACATGGCCCTCCAGAACACACACCAGCACTGCCGTCACATAAAAACACAAACCACACACCCACCTTCGTGGAAGATCTCAATAAAAATCTACCCAAACAGCAGAGACCTCCAAGGCAGAAAGCACTCAGCCACCACAACATAACACTAATCACGAGTCACTTAACTCTCTTAAACAGTGTGTCACTCAACCAAAGCTCCTAAGGCAAAACAGCATGCCCAGCACACTAGTCATAGGTGATATGATAGTGAGGCACACTGATGTTCCACTCACTAGGTTTAATAAGGAGTAATAGTCAGCTGCCTGTCAGGTGCCAGGATCTGTCACATAACGCATGCACTCAGGTCCCTCAGCAGCAGGTACAAATATGACTCTATCATTGTACATATGGGTGTGAATGACCTGAGACATACCTCCCTGGACTACATGAAAAGAGACATGGAGGAGCTCTCAAATTATGTAGCCCAGGCAGGTATGACCCTAGCCCTGAGCAGTCATTAATGAATAAGGAGAATAGGAGGGGTCCTAAAATGGATCCTTGGGGAACTCCCGAGTGCGATGTGTAGAAGGGTAGATAAGTTATTTTTCCAAAGGACTGCCTGCTGTCTACCATTCAGATATGATTTAAACCACTGTATGGTCTGTGTATGTAGGGAATTAGATTCTAAGGTTTGCAAAAGCAGTTGGTGGTTTATCATGTCGAAAGCCTTGGGAAAGTCTAGGAAGATGGCTGAGGAAAGTTTATCACTACTACAGTTTTGGTTTATGACATTTATAAAGGACAGTTGGGCAGTGGTGGTACTATGGTTCGATCTAAAGCCATGTTGAGAGTTTGTCAGGAGATTGTTCACTAGGAGATGGGTCAGGAGTTGTCTATGGATACATTTTTCCATGATTTTGGCTAGTGGAGACAGGATAGCTATGGGTTTGTAATTTGAGAGGTCAGTAGAACTGTCTCCCTTATGGAGCAGAATAACATGGGAAATCTTCTGGATAGTGGGGATGGTAGTTTCCGATATAGTTCTGTTTATCAGAATGGATATTAGATAGGCTACCACATCAGCTGCTTTTTGTAGGTACTCTGCAGAGAGGAGGTCTGCGGCTAGGGTGGTTGGTTTTAGTTTACTAATTAGTTTTTGAATAAATGAGGTTGAGACTGGTTGAAGTTTAAAGATGTTTTGGGTACTGGATGTAGAACAGTTGGAGTAGGTCCACTGGGGGATTAGCTAGTTGTTGGATGGTTTCAGTAAAGAAGTTATTAAAGGAACTGGTGACTTCTGAAGGGGATTTAGTGTGAGAATTTGTGGGGATAGGGGTGGAGGAATTTCCTGTGTAGAGAAGCTTATTTAGACCTTCCCAGAATTTTTGTGGTTTATTTTGGTGTTTGGTATTATGTGTGTCAGTTTTCTATTTTATCTCATACAGGGATAAGGCACCCAAAAAAGAAATCTGTACCCTGCAATACATCATACACTGATGGAGAAAATTATGTCATTATCCAGGCCTTAGGTTGCCATGGAGCTTTTCTGTTATGGAGAGGTAGATGTGACCAATCTGCCCATAACAGGTTATGTCAGTAGGTGGTTAATGACATTAATGATGTCAGAGTACATGGGAGAACTTACTTCCAGATACAACACTAGATAAGTGACATGATAACCTCTGCCAACTGTAGGATGGATGCAACTGCCCAGGAACAGGTGGCTACAAGGGTGGTCCTGCTATCCAGCCACCACTAACTGAAACAGAGTAATTCCTGTATACTGTCAGAGATCCAGACAGCTTGGCAGAGGGCTCCTACAGAATCCTTTATATTGATGCAGATGTAGATGACTGACCTAAAGAGTCACAATCAGACCTTCCAAGTATGCAGAATGCAAGTGCAGTTGTTACATCTTTATATGCGTATAGCTTAGATGGCAGACATATATACAGACCCATTGATAAATGTAAGTTAGACCACACGGTCATAGAGAAATAGTGGAGGGTGTTTGGGGGAATCCAGCTGTTCACTACATTTTTGTATGAGAACATTTCTAATCTGCACTTGTGAATGGGATTGCTTTCTTTTTCTTGTTTCATTTCCATTGTGATACTTAACAGACCTCTTTCCTTTCCATTCTTCACATACAGGCACTTCTGGATTTCAGGCTGCCAGTCCACCTGCACATGGTTAGCACATATTTGGTTATTTTTATTACTGTATATAAGGTAGATTCTGGTCTATATGTGAGTAGAGTTTGTGCTGTTTTAGCATCTGTTAAACTTTGACATACTTTTCATATAAGGAAAAATGTGATCAATTTTATTCTGTCTTTTGCTGTTTGTTATATGCTTATCATAGGTGATCCCGAGAGTGGCACTGTGGAACTCCTACCACCTGATGTCAGAGAATTGGTAGCCTCTGATTATAATGGTGGCAATGAAGAGGCACAGTCTATGGGTATCACTGGTCAGGCTGACACTGAGGTTGTGGCTCCCACATCTCCTACCCATACTTCAGACACAGTCAGTATATCTTTGTATATCCATGATACAGAGACATCTGATATAGACAGTCTGCGGATGACACAATTGATCAGGTTGGTGTGGTTACTCCCACTGAAGAGTTAGTTGATTCTCACAGTAGTCATCTTGAGGGCATAGTGCCACACATGATGGTTGGTAGGGGTGCTCAGAGGAAGCCTGCTGTCCACTCTCCTCCTGATGCTGGTGTATCATTAGGTGCCACTACAGCTATATGTAGGGCCATAGTGGAGGCACTGGCATGTTCCAGAAGGTCCTCAGAAGGGATAGTGTGACTACTAAACATCATGCATTCTGACATGAGTGACTGCCAGAACTATGCAGACAACTCCTTGGACAGGATGAGTGATACAGTGGATGGGGCACTGTCTGTGATGGAATGTCTGTTGGGAGAGGGTTGGCATCTCAATGTGGCCTGAGAACTGCTACATCTTCTGGTGTTAGCAGACATGGCCATGCAATATCCCACTTCATAGTGATACTATGTCCACTCATCCATCAGTGATTGCAGTGTCCACACCCAGATGTAGTCGGTCATGGGGTCATTGTCTTGGACATAGTTGTAAGAAGAGGTCATGCAACAGACATTGCTCATGTTCAGGTAGAACACCAAATTCTAGCCACCTGTATGGAAACAGCAGTGCAACTCATGGCAGAAGTGGTTCTTGTGGTTGGAGTAATGACACTGAACTGTTACCTCTACCATGCATGGCTCACACCTGTATAAGAGGCCAAGACATAGTGCTAGCACAGTGACTGATTGTTTTCATGCAAATTCACACACGTAAAAATAAAAATTCACTTGCTTATACCCATTCACCCACAAGCAAACTATCTAAACAGTACTGCTGAGTGCAATACATCCATTGTTTCTTGTCATGAACACTGTGTACTATAGAAATATATAAACTCCAGATCTCTAACAACTGCTCAACCAAATAAAAATATTTAGAAAATAAGCAGAGCTAGGCAACCATGGAGAAACATTTATTGTCTAATAAAATAATAAAACAGTATAAAACAGCACAGGCATAGAAACAGAGTTAAGCGTTTTCAACTCACAGAGCCTTCATCAGATCCTGCATTACTGCCAGTACTCCTCCCCTTTAAAGCAAAGAGTAGCCAATTAAAATTTGTCTAGGATGTCTCCTCCCTTTCATCAAATACTACATGCCTGCCAGTACTCCTCCCCTTTGAACCAAAAAGCAGCCAATTAAATTAACATTTTCATCTAGGAAGTCTCTACCCTTTCAACAGTGGCTTCAAAGGAATCATCCCATTTAATCCAGGGAGCCAAATCAGCCTGCAAATCAGCAATCCATCATCTCTCCAAAACCTCTGTTTTATTATATAAATCACCACCCCAAGGACTATCATGTACTAATTCTAATGTCATAAATATAAACTTGTGTTGTGCATTTTCTTTGATATGTTTGGACAAAGCACTGGTGTCCTTTCCTAGTCTAATGTCACTGAAGTGGCGTAGAATTTTACCTTTGAACTGCTGATTAGTCTTATCAACATAAAATTCATTGCAGAGGGTGCAAGCAGCTACATAAATAATATTTTTAGGGTTACAATCTGCATAGGTTTTCAGCTGATATAACCTTTTGGTAACAGAATGTCTAAAAGAATTACTACTGTTGATTGAAGCACATGCCCTCCATTTCCTGCAGGGAAAAGTCCCATTCTTTAAGGCCGTTTTCTTTGATGGAACCCCATCCTTATAACAGGTAAGCCTCTTCAAATTCATTTTATTTTTAAAGCAAAACCTCAGAATTTCACCCACTATATCCTTTATTCTGTCACCCATTGTTACTATACACCAGTTCTTCTTAACAAGATCATAAACCTTTGAGACATCACTGCTATATGTAAGGAAGCATCTTAGGCCACTTTTATTGCTGTTATCTTGCTGTTGTATGGGACAGGTTAGTTCTGATGTGGTATTCTCTGAAAAGGAAGGATCTTCTCTTGTTCTTCTCATATTCCAGGTGGTCGTGAGTCCCTGTTGGACCTTTTGTTGTATATAACCACAAACATGAAGACTTTCCACTAACTGCTTAGTTTCCTTCATATATACTTTAGTGCAGAATCTGGAGGTATGAGGTAACTGTACCTTGATTGGATGGGGTTCCATCAAAGAAAACAACCTTGAAGAATGGGACTTTCCCTGCAGGAAATGCAGAGCATGCGTTTCAATCAATAGTAGTAATTATTTTAGACATCCTGTTATAAAAAGGTTATATCAATTGAAATTCTATGCAAATTGTAACACCAAATGTATTATTTATGTAGCTGCTTGCACCCTCTGTAATGGATTTTATAGGTTCATAGGTTAATACTAAGCTATCGGCCCTAGAGCCTATACAAGCCTAGCCATAACAATTCCCTGGCTATTTCTTCCCACAATATTTACTTCCCTGGATACTTGTCTAGCAGGGTGACTGATGTGATCCCCGGGGTGAATTTCCTATCTCCCATCCAATTGTCAAGGTTCCTTTTGAAGAGGGCCAAAGAGGCGCTCTGCTTGACATGTATGGGAAGTCTATTCCAGAGTTTGGGGAGTCTCTGGGTCAGGAACCTACCCCTCCAGCATGTTTTGTTCATTGTGATGACAAGGTTTAGATCCCTGGAGCATGTGGCTCAGAGAGATTGGGATTTCTTTAAGTGTAGCATGTCCAACAGTTCTGGGTTTGACATGGCCTTGTATGTTAAGCAGAGATCACCACTGAGTAGACGATATGTGACAGAGTATAGCTGGAGTTTTTTTTAAACAATCAGCATAGGGTATCTGAGGCCTGTGATTCTTTTAGTGAGGTATTTCTGTGGCCTTTCCAGTTGTAGCAGATGTCTTGAGAGGTACATACCAAATGGGGTGTTGTATTCTATAATGGGTCTAATGAGGGATGAGTACAGTGGAACAATGACCTCCTTTTTTTTGGATAAAAAGCCCTTAGTGATGAGGTGTGCCACATAGAAGGATTTCCTGACTGTTGTGGTGATGTGGTTATCGAAGATGAGACCACTGTCCACCTGTGTCCCTAAGTCTCTTATCACACATTCGGTGTTTAGTGTACTGCCACCTATGTGGTAATTCACGGGTACATGTTTTTTTCCCCAAAGGGGACAACTATACATTTCTTGGCATTGAGCTTGAGTTCATGGCTCTGGCACCAAGCATCTATTTCTATAAGGCCCTTTTGTAGAATATCCACATAATTTGGGGATTCAGTAATGGCTCCCAGTTTGCAGCCATCTGTGAACTTTGTTAGCCAGAGTCCCCTAGTGTTGGCCTGTGCTTCAGAGAAGTAGATGCCAAATAAGAGCTGTCCCAGGACTGAACTCTGAGGTACTCCACTTGTCACTTGTCTGGAGCTGGATTTGGAGTTGGCTACTTTTACAATCTGGGTTCTGTCAGTAATCCAGTTGGCAACCCATCGAGTGATGTAGGGATTAATGCCTAGCTTAGTAAGTTTATCTAGGATTCCAGAGTGGGGGAAGGTGTCGAAGGCCTTGGCAAGGTCGAGATAGGCTGTGTAGCCTTACCCTCATCCACAGCTCTGGAGACTGATTCGAAGAAGTCAATCAGGTTCAGAAGACAATATTGGCCCTTCATGAACCCAAACTGGGTGGGGTCCAGTGTTTGAAGGTTGCCAATGTCTTTGTTTATAAGTTCCATGATAATACGTTCCATGGCCTTGTAGATCAGGCTCATCAGACTGATGGGGCAGTAGTTCCCAGGATCCAAGGTGGGTCCCCCTTGTGGAGATAACTGTAGCTGTGCACCACTCAGTGGGCATGAAGCCTGAGGTGAGGCTATGATTAAACATGCCACTCAGGTGAGGTGCCAGTTCATTTTATAGTTCATGTAGTACACAGCCCAGGATGTCGTCTAGTCCCATGGATGCTGTATTCTTAGCTTTGGAGAGTGTGGTTTTTACCTGTGTGGCTGTTATTACCAGAATTTGGCAATCTTTTGGTATTGAGACGGGCCCTTTAGTGGGGTGAGAGAGGGGGTGAAGTTGGCATTGAATCGATCTGCCAGGATATTGGCAATATCCTTGGGATCAGCATATTTAATCCCATTCTGTTGTAGCTCAGAGCAGATCTGAGCATTGCCATTTAGATTCTTGACATAGCTATAGAATGCCTTGTGGTTGTCTTTGGAATCTTTGGCAATTTTATTTTCATAACTAGCTTTGAAGGATTTTATGAGGGATCTCAGCTTCTTACCGAGGCTGGCAAGCGAGTTTTTTGCATCCTGGGATTTTCCTCTTTTTTGCAACAGTTTCTTCCTTTTGTTGCAAAGTTTGTTTATGGCAGGGGACCACCAGATTGGCTTCCTTTTTTTTGGAGGAGAGCATGTTGGTTCTATGTGGGATGGCATGATTCATACACGAGTGGATGTGCTCATACAGTGCCTTAGTGTAGGATTCAGCAGTTCAGTTCCCATCTGCATGGGTGTCATGAAGTTTGTCACTTCTGATTTGAGTAGCATGAAGTTGGCTTTGGAGAAGTTTTTTACAGAGGTTTCCTTACTGGGCGGTGGGGGAGGGATGTGGATGTCAAGGGTGATTAGCTTATGGACAGACCTGACCAACAAGGGTGTGACTATAGGTGTGGAGCATTGATTTCCCATGTTGGTAATGACCAGGTCTAGGATATTGGAGCCCTTGGTGAGACTATTTATTAGTTGATCCAGGGCATTGGAATGTATGAATTAAAAGAACAATTGGGCAAAGATGTTGGTACACTAATAGTTTTCCCAGGTAATGGCAGGGTAGTTGAAATCACCCAGTTTTAGGGTGTTTGATTGTATCTTAATATTTTACAGGATGTTTAGAAAGGTGTAGTGAAAATCTTGGGACATGGTAGGGGATCTGTGGCAAACTACAATTTGTATTGCAGTCTTACCTAGTGTTAGATGCACCTGGAGAATTTCATATGCATTGTGTTTGGCAACTATCCTGGTGGTGTGAATATCCTTTGTGAATATGGATGCTCCTCCACCTTTAGTGTTTCGGTCTTGGTTTAGTGGCCGAAAAGTGTGGTAAGAGTTGTAGCCTAGTATTGCAAGGGTGCTCTCTGGAGCCTTGAACCAGGTCTCACTTTTTAGGAGTGCCTCGAGAGAGTGCATTTTGAGGATTAGACTTCTAGCATTGAGTAGCATTACCTTCAGATTTTGCATGTTGGTAAGACTAATCGGCAGTTCAAAGATAGAATTCTACATCACCTCAGTGACATTAGATTATGAAAGGACACCAGTGCTTTGTCTCAACATAACCAAGAGAATGTACACTGCAAGTTTATATTTGTGTCATTAGAATTAGTGCATGATAATCCTCAGAGTGGTGATTTATATAATAAAACAGAAGTTTTAGAGAGCTGATGGATTGCTGATTTGCAGGCTGATTGGCTGCCTGGATTGAATGGGGGGGGGGGATTCCTTTGAAGCCACTATTGAGCAGACTTCCTAAAATTTTAATTTTAATTGGCTGCTTTTTGCTTCAAATGGGAGGAGCACTGGCAGTCATGCAGTATTTGGGAGGAGACTTCCTAGATGAAATTTAATTGGCTACTCTTTGCTTTAAAAGGGAGGAGTACTGGCAGTAATGCATGATCTGATGAAAGCTCTATGAGTTGAAAGCACTTATCCCTGTTTCTGTGCCTGTGCTGTTTTTATGCCATTATGCATATATGTCTGATGCACACAGTGGTTAGCTAATGCTTGCTTATTCACAAGCTTGCATTTATCAATATGCATTGCAGAAGAAAAGTTGTTGATTTCTTTTTCATACTCATTTGTGCTTGATTGCTTCTGTAACTGTTAAACATCATCGTATTTCATTTAGTACTGTCATAGCAGCAATGGAAGCATTAGGTACTGCAGTCTTGTTTCTTGGTATACCTGTGCAAATGAGAGTATAATTGACCTGTTCCATGTTTTATGGATGATGATCAACTGAAATGCTTGATTCACAGTATTGTTTCTAATACATAAGTGAGTATAGCAAAAATCTGACAAAGGAAATATTACTGACATAATGGTAAATCTCTGACAAAAGCTCTGCTTAGGGGACATATACATATTTCCATAAGAGTAATCAGTTTTATAACTTTTTTTTCTTTACAGGTTGCACACTTACCTTGTTATTAGTGCAGGTACAAATTTTCTCCTTGTGGGTTGCCCCTTTCTGATGCTATCAGAACACAGCCATTACATGGTTAGGTTAAGTAAAGTTTGCAAAGTTTAAAAGGCATCAATTTTCCTGTTTGGATGTGGGTGGGCGCTTAGGCTTTCAGCTAGGTAGTGTGTGTGTGTGTGTGTGTGTGTGTGTGTGTGTGTGTGTGTGTGTGTGTGTGTGTGTGTGTGTGTGTGTGTGTGTGTGTGCGTGTGTGTGTGCGTGTGTGTGTGTGTGTGTGTATGTGTGTGTGTGTTTGCCTCTTAGCCAGACCTTCTGCCAGCAGCATCTGCAGCTAGTGGTTCTTCATCAGACTGCTCATCTGTACCTGCTGCTGCTGACCCTGTATGTGGTCCTTGAAACTGTAGTCAAGCCCCTTGCTGTCCTTGATGAAGCTGTCTTATTTTGTAACATGGCACAGACTAAGTATTCTGGCAGAGATGTCTGGGTCATACTGCAGTGCACCTCTTGATGTGTCTAGACAATGGAACCTTGATTTCAGCAATCCAAACACATGTACTATGATATTCCTAGTTTGAGTGTAGATGTCATTGTATCCTTGCTCAGTGCAGTTGTGGGGGTTTCTCATGAGTGTTATGAGCCAGGGCCCCAGTGCGTAATCTGCGACCCCCACTAGATGATCTTAAGGAACGTCACCCCTAGCAAATCTGGTATACAGCTGACAAGTGAGTCACATGTGTAAAACTGCCTGGGTTGCCTACACAGACATTGTAGATGATTTCTTGGGCATGACAGTCAACCAGACAGTATATAGAGTGGACACCTTTTCTGTTGATGCATCTTCTTCCCTGTTCCCCAGATGGGGCTTTTATTTCTATGTGCATGCAATCTATGGCCCCTAACATTTCAGGAAAGTGTGCTGCTGCATAGAATTCCTGTATGGGTCTTACTGTCTCCTGTGGGGTTCACAGGAAACAGATATATACCCTTACATGTAGTAGCATTGTATTTTAAAAAAATGATGTAATATCCAGTGTGGATCTTTGGAAATTACCATTTGGTGGTATACATAAGGCTTAACATACCTTTGTTTCTACTGGCATGGGTTCTCCATGATTTCCCTGTGGCCTGAGGTGGGGGCAGCAGAGGTTGCATATTTCCTCCAGTGTTTCCCTATCCACCCTGCATCTGTTAACAATGTCTGTCTCATGCAGCCCATGGTAATTCAAATGGGGTCTAAACACCCTTTTTCTTGTTGCCTGAGGTCTGGCAGCAGCAGCACCCTCACTTAAAGACTGTTGTACATGTAGCATAGTAATAATAATAATAATAATAATAATAATAATAATAATAATAATAATAATAATAATAGCAGCAACCCCTAATATGTTTTTTCTAAGTTTAATTGTTCTACATTCCAGAGTTTTGGTGTACAAGGCAAACTCCTGCACTGAGGGTACATGACTGTTATAACCTCCTGATCTTCACCTGCTTATGTTTTCATAAGCATACTCTGCCTTTTCCCTTTGTTTGGCAGCTGTATAATGTAGAGCCACTTAATGAAATATTGTGCTGCGTCGTCATTCCACTTCACGTAGCTGTTAATGAATCCAACCCAGAATGTAAACTGTGAGCAATCTGTTTTCAAAGTTAGAGAGTCTAGGCTTGATGGACTTGCATGAAGAATCTAAGCACAAAGCTAAAACCTTTAATACCTCAAGCAAAATAAAAATTAGACAACCTTTAAGGGACTGAAGTTGCAATGAATCTTTAATTTCATTAAATATATATAGCCCTTGTATATGAAATCTGAATAGAGATTGCTTAGATGTGATAAATACTATATACCTTTATTTTTCTGGATTATTGTGATCACAGAATGTTCTGGTCTGTCTGAAAATTCATCTGCATTACATTCAATGTAAACTGTGAGCAATCTGTTTTCAAAGTTAGAGAGTCTAGGCTTGATGGACTTGCATGAAGAATCTAAGCACAAAACTAAAACCTTTAATACCTCAAGCAAAATAAAAATTAGACAACCTTTAAGGGACTGAAGTTGCAATGAATCTTTAATTTCATTAAATATATACAGCCATTGTATATGAAATCTGAATAGAGATTGCTTAGATTTGATAAATGCTACATACCTTTATTTTTCTGGATTATTGTGATCGCAGAATGTTCTGGTCTGTCTGAAAATTCATCTGCAGCTTCTTTCACAGTCTGAAATCCATTCAAAACAACAAGTCTGCTGCCCAAAAACACACTGTAAATTGTGCCATATTTTTCAGCCAGCTGAAAAAAAAGAAAGAAAATTGTTCTTTTCAACTTTTCAAGCTTCTGATTTTGATCTCAAATGAAATGGCAATCTGCAATTAAACAAAACTTGAAACAGCACAACATAAAAGCTATAAAAAGTTGAAGTTCAAGATTATTTTGGTGTTTTTACATAAAACCCCAGTAAGACACAAAAAAACAAATTAAATACAAAGCATAATATCTACTAATAAAAATACAGAACATTTAAAACCAATGCTAGAGTATACCATAAATCTGGCTTTGAATTTAATGATTTATGTCACATACATTGCCCAAGTCAGTTTTTAGGAATTGAGCCATATTGATAAAGTATTGCATAAAATTGTGGCAACTGTCTTTCACGCATACTTACATACACTGACATGTGAACATACACGTGTGTGTGTGTGTGTGTGTGTGTGTGTGTGTGTGTGTGTGTGTGTTTGTGTGTGTATGCATGCGTGTATGTGTGTGTGTGTGTGTGTGTGTGTGTGTGTGTGTGTGTGTGTGTGTGTGTGTATGTGTGTATGCATGCATTTATGTGTTTTGTGTGTGTGTGTGTGTGTGTGTGTGTGTGTGTGTATGCATGCTTTTATGTGTTTTGTGTGTGTGTGTCCTCACTTGCACTACAATGAACACTATCTCATAAACCGCACATGTTTTCACCTCTGGTGGAATTTTGGACCTATCTCCTGTTGTCAGGAGGTGCACAGTGGGTCCTAAGCATTACAATATGTGTGTCAAGGGAGATTTTGTCTCTTTCACCATATTGTGTTTTATCATTTCTAAAGCAGGTGCTTCAATATGCATATCCCACTGAACATACTGGTTTAATATCCAAGCCTTTTCGGTTTCTAATACCATGATGTGAATAGACTCCAGTCATAAATCAAAGTATGATTACAGTTCATGAAATTAATATTGGTTTAGTCTTTGAAGTTAGCCAAAAGTGCTCTTCACAGCACGTAAAATGTGCCCAGATTTAACTCCTTCTGCAATTCATATGGAATTACATGTATCAGTAATATATCTAAATATCACTACAAATTCTTTATTATGAGACTCATTGTTCCAACCACTACTGTTGGAACTGTTGTGGTATCCTTCTTCCACATTGCCCTTGTTTATGCCTGCAAGTCCTGGTATTTCATGACTTTCTGTGTCTCTGTACATAAAACACTGTGTGGCAATTTCGATGATCAATGCTACTTTTGTCTTCTTTTCATGGACTACTATATCTGGTTTTCTTGCATCTATTTTTTGAACTGTTGGTAATGGGTGATCCCATGTAGTATGCACTTCATCCTTTTTTATAATGTTTTGTGGCCCATGTTTCCAATGCTTTTCAGCTACTTCAATAATATAACGTTTGCACAATCTCCAGTGTAACAGTCTTGCCACATTATTATGCCTTTCAGTATACAGGCCTTCTGCCATTACTGTATCACACCCAGCAACAAGATGTTTCCAATTCTGTTTTGCAAAACCTGCATTTGTCTGTTTATCTGACATGTTCAATGGACTTTGTAAACTAATGTGTACATAGTTCACTATCCTGGGTCACCAATATTAACCTTTCTTCTTTTGGTTTAAATTCACCTCTCCTTAGCCATTCCTGCATTAGATCCTGATCGACACAAGTTTTTTTTTTTTTTTTTTACATGCACCTCTATTTAAGCAGTTTCCACATTTCTTGCCTTCTTGTCTGACCTTTAGCCTATACTCCTTAATTTGTTTTTTGCCACATTCAGTTGCTGCCAGATTTTTATCTACTTCTGGTTTAATCTCCATTACTGCTAGTCATTGATATGCATCTGCTAAACTAAGCAAGGAAGTCATCTTAGACTTGTTCTCATCATGTTTTAAAATTTTCACTATGTTTGGATCTTGTGAGGTCAGCAAAAATGTATGCAGTTGTATAATAGCAAATCTGTATATGTAATGAATTTCAAGGAGGCACATATCTCCTTCAGAAAGAGTAATATATAATTTGGTATACACTGATTTTTATATATTCTTTGATAAAAATGATGGAGATTTCTTGCTTTCCTCTCCAACTGATCCAACATCTTTTGGGCCCAATCAATCACTCCAAAACTGTACATTAGAACAGTAATTAGTTTATAACTTAGGCTTTATTCCTAGATGTCAGGGTTGTTTTCAGTATTAATTTTTCTCTTCCAAAATATTCCTAAATTTTATTCACATTTGTTCATGTTTTATTGTTGATTCTTCATCAATTCCCAAATATTTATACATTCCCTTCTGGTCAAGTTTTTTTATATCACATCCGTTTCCAAGACTGATATTTTCTTGGTGCTGAAGCTTTCTTGCTTTAAATGCTGTTTTTGTACATCAATCAAGACCAAATTACATTCTTATATCATCTGAGAAAGTTTTGACCACTTGCAGTTATCCTTTCAGTTCCTCATCTGATGAGCTATACAGTTTTAAATCATCCACAAAAACAAAATGAGAAGTCTTTATACTTTGTTGTTTTCTGGGAGCCAAATTATAGCCATAATGTATTCTGTTAAGTAGATGGTAATGGGTTAAGGGCAAAACAAATGAGCAGGGGTGGCAGAGAAATACCCTGAAATACCCCCCTTTGAATTTTTATACCTAGAATAATAAATTTGTCCTTTATCATGGCTTAGCTTCAAAGTGGCTTGTCACTGTTTCATATTCACTGTAATGTAGTTGATCAGTGCAGGGTGTATCTTATACATTTGTAAGCACTGTTTTATCCGTAAATGTGGAATGCTATCAAATACTTTTTTGTAGTCTATTCATGCCATACATTTTACAGTTCTCCATTATAACTTTATGTAACAACAAATGATCTTTTGTTCTATATGACTTTATTTTGTTAAATTTTTGTTATACTGCTATGATTGAGTTTTCTTTCAAGTGATTATAAACTCTGTCAGCAAAAATTCCAGTGCATAGTTTATATATAACCAGAAGTTAATTTATTGGTATATAGTTTTTAGGATATCTTGCAGGTTCACTCTTAAGAAGGATTATCATTTTTCCTGTTATTAACCATGTTGGAGTCTATTCACAGTGTGTATGCAAATAGTTCTTATTCATGGCTAAATCTTCATGTAAAGATGTTAATACTTTTAACCAGAATTTAGGTACTACATCTGGGCCTGGGGTTCTTCATTTAGGAGCTTTTCTTAATGTTGTTTTAATTTCTCTGGCCGTTACTTAATCCCATTTCATATCCTGTAAATTATAACTTATTATTATTTCTTCTTCTTCTAGCCATTCACCATCTTTGTTATGTTCCACAGGATCTTCATAGATATTTCTCCAAAATGTGTCTATTTCTTCTTTTTTTGGTGGTGTTTTTATTCCTCTTGCCCTGTTCCTCAAATCTCTATAAAACTGTTTTGGGTCATCAATAAATTGCTTATTTTGTACTCTTCCTTTATATTTACCTGCATATCTTCTAAGCTTTTCTGCCTGTATTTACCTGCATATCTTCTAAGCTTTTCTGCCTGTGCTGATATCTTTACTTTGTTATTTGCAATAGTATATGATAGATCCTTGTCTGTTCTGATACTGCATGTTGCTTTTAGCATGTCTGTCTGAGTATTTTTGTTGACCTGTTCCCTCGTCTGTACTCTGCTAAGAGCAAAACTGCTTGTCTTAACTGCTTTATAGCTTTCTCATTTTGATACTTCTATAATGTCATTTGATTTATCCCCTTCCCTTCCCTTATCACCCTGTGTTTTAATAACAAGACCTTGTCCGTTAATAATTTAGCTACATAACAATATATACTATTTACTTCTCTTACACTGGATGAATTTCTATGAACAGTCTTGATTAATGTATTCATTTGTTTTATCAAATTTCAAACATTTTGAGTCTTACTGTCTTTCTGTAATCTACTTCAATAACCACACCTTTCAGCCACCTAACCTGGACCAAAACACTAAAGGCGGAGGTGTGTCTATATTCATTAAGGATATCCACACCTCCAGGTTAGTTGCTCAGCATAATGCATCTGAGATTATCCAAGTGCAACTAACTCTGAGCAAGACTGCAATCCAAATTGTAGCTTGCTACAGATCCCCCATCATACCCCAGGATTCCCACTCCTCATTTCTTGATACACTGGAAAATATTATGGTACAACCTAACACTCTAGTAATGGGTGATTTCAACTACCCCACCATTAACTAGGAAAACTACTCATGTACCAATTGCACAACATTTTCTGGAATTCATAAACTCCAACACCTTGGATCAACTTATCCACACCCCCACCAGGGGCAGCAATATCCTAGACCTGGTCATTAGTAACATGGGAGACTAGTGTTCCACACCAGAGGTCAATTCCTCATTGGTCAGATCCGACCCCAAGCTAATCATCCTAGACATCCATATCCTGCCCCCAGCCCCCATTAGGGAAACCACCATAAAATATTTTCATCAAAGCCAACTTCATGCTTCTTAAGACAGAAGTGGCAAACTTCACGACACCCATGCAGATGCACAATAGAGGTACGACTGCTGAATCCTAAACAAATGCACTTTATAATCACTTACACGAGTGCATGGATCGTGCTATCCCTAACAGAACTAAGATGCTATCCTCCAAAAAAAGGAAGCCAATCTGGCGGTACCCTGCCATAAACAAACTCTACAACAAAAGAAAGAAACTGCTGCAAAAAAGAGTAAAGTTCCATGACTGGAGGAACTCCCTGGTCAGCCTCAGTAAGAAGCTGAGATCCCTCATAAAATCCTCCAAAGCTAGTTATGAAAAAAAAAATTGCCACTGATTCTAAAGACAACCACAAAGCATTCTATAGCTATGTCAAGAATCTCAATGGCAACACTCAGATCTGCTCTGAGTTACAGCACAAAGGCACTAAATATACAGAACCAACTGATATTGCCAACATCCTGGCAGATAGGTTCAGTGCTAACTTTACCCCCCTCTCACCCCCTAAAGGGCCCATTTCTATACAAGAAGAATGCAAAGTTCCTGTAATCATGGCTGCACAGGTAAAAACTACACTCTCCAAAGCCAAGAACAAAGCATCCATGGGACCTGACAACATCCCAGACTGTGTTCTACATGAACTACAGAACGAACTGGCACCTCATCTAA